>NC_132783.1:120576828-120878546 GCF_048418805.1 Vulpes vulpes
ACTGCTGCCGAATGGGTGGACTTTCTCCTTCCTCCTGTGTCCTCACTACCTTCTACCTTCTCAGGGTCAATAGCCAGAGGAAGCTTGTGACCGGTGGAAAGCCTATGGCATGCTAAAGGGATATTAATTCTACCTCCTAGAAACCTCTTCAGTCCATCTACCTCTTTCTTCCTCCACCATGACCTCCCTAGCAGTGGATTTATATTCAACATATTTAATAGCTAGTGCAGTACAAGATTCTGACCTTTCATAATGAAAGTTGGTTATAAACCACCAAAATAATCATACTGGTCAGTTCTTTTATTTGGAATCTAAGGTCCATTTGCCTCTGGCCTCGACCCTGTAAGGGCCTCCTAAGAGAACACTACAGTGCACCATAATCCACTGCAAAATAACCAGAGTGATCCTGTTCAAGTGAAAATCTTATTTAGTGATCTCCTTACTCTTATTTCCTAAAACTCTTCCATGGCCGTCCAAAGCTCTTAAGATAATGGCAACCTCCTTAACATGGTCTTTAAAGCCTCACGTAATTTGTCACCTGTCTGCCTGTAATATAATTGATAGCCTGTTTTCCACACAAAGCTGTAAGCTCCATGAGAGTAGGGACCATATTTGTTTTTTTCCCACAAGTGGTTCCCTAGTGACTACTTAGTATAGTGCCTGACACAAAGTAGGAGCTCATTAAATATTCTTTGAATGAATAAATAAATCATGAAATAGTCCAACTTTTCCAACATGTATTTTCATATCTAGTCCAGGATTTTTATTGTATATACATGTGAATGTTTTTAATAAATAGTTTTACAGAGGATACTTACTCCTATTTCTTATATTGTTGAACTACAACAGTATTTTCCTAGTGGCAGATGTCAGACACCTGGGTGCTATCCTAGGCTTCCTCTTTTGTCCTACCCCCAACTAAATTGTCCTGTGGCACTATAGTTCTTATTTCTGAAAGATTCTCCCAATTTTCCCCTTCTCTTCAGCCCTTGGCTTTGCTCTGGTTCAGGTCTCATCATTTCTTGCAGTTACTTCCAACCTGATCTACCTACTTTTTTTTTTTATTCCTCTTTAGTCTGTCTTCTGCAAACCTGCCAGGGTAATTTTCTAAAACTGATTTAGTCATGTCTTCTTTGGCCTTAAATTCTTCAAGGTACCTATCCTATAAAGGATCAAGTTATAGCACAACACATAAAAATTTTCATAATTTGGGACTCCTCTACTATGGTTTGAGATCTTATTCATTTAATAGCTCTTGAACACCTACTATGCACCAGGGGATCTCTTGGAAATATGGTGAATAAGATTGTACTTTCTTTGCCTTTATTGATAACACTGTCTAATGATAGGTTCACTCCTTAGAACAACCATACAGAGCTAATATTTGTGGTTCCCCAAACCTACCACATTCTCATATTTCTTGTGACTAGAATGCCCCTTCTGTTCCTCACTTCTACTCACATCTATCTGACAAACTCCTATATATTTTTCAGGGCTTAATTTAGAAACCATTTTCTTGGGACACTTTGTCTGATCTCCTCTTGTCCCCCAGGGAGGATTTACTGTTCTTTAATTGTCCATCCTCTATCAGAGTACTAGTTACACTGTTTGTGTTTCTTTATTTTTCTGCACACTAATCTATAAATGCCATATCTCATGATATTTTATCTTAGTCATCATCTTTCCAGAGAATAGAAGAGTATCTTAAGTGGTAAGCAGGTATCCAATAGTTTTTTTTTTTTTTTTATTTTATTTATTCATGAGAGACACAGAAAGAGGGAGGCAGAGACATAAGCAGAGACAAGCAGGCTCTATGCAGGGAGCCTGATGCAGGACTCGATCCTGGGACTCTAGGCTCTGGCCCTGAGCTGAAGGCAGATGTGTTTAACTGCTGAGCCATTCAGGCATCCCTTAATAGTTTGTTGACTGAGAAAATGTTTCCTTGGAATGTGGGACCCAAGAAGATATGGTTTATATTATGGGTCCTGTGCCAAACAGTTTCAAGATGCTAAGAAATAATAATTTATTGATGTATTTTATTTATTTATTTAAAGATTCTATTCATTTATTGAGAGAGAGGACACAAGCAGGGGGAGTGGCAGGGGGAGAGGGAGAAGCAGGCTCCCCACCAATCCGGAAGCTTGATGCAAGGCTTGATCCTAGACCCTGGGATCATGACCCAAGCCAAAGGCAGATGCTTACCCAACTGAGCCAGTATATTTTAAAATGTAGGGATCCATTTTATTCAATATTCTTTGTTTCTTTAAAAAATATTTATTTATTTATTTATTTATTTATTTATTTATTTATTTATTTAAGAGAGAGAGAGGAGAGGGGCAAGGGGCAGAGGGAGAAGCAGGCTCCCCATGGAGCAGGGAGCCTGATTCAAGACTTGATCCCAGGACCCCAGGATCACATCCTGAGCTGAAGCCAGACACTTTGCCAACTGAGCCAACCAGGTGCTCCCAATATTCTTTGTTTAAATGGAATCCAATTATAAACTGACCCTTTATAATGCTTACTGTAAGCTATGATAATTAGCTTGTATAACTTGAATGATACACATAAAACTATAACAACAGATCTCAGTAGTAAAAATTTTTGTTTGACTCGTTCCCACTTTGATTTATGATGGACTTTGGCATGGTCTGGTAAGGTAAATGTTGATATTATCCCTCTTGGAATTTGCCAGATTTTATTCCCACTGATGGAGATAGACATTTTAGCAATTCATTTTCAAGCTGGGTCTGTCAGCCATCTCTTTTTCCTCAGGACACCTATTTTATTCCATTTTTTGGTTATCTTTAAGCATAAAGTCAACATTAACTACCTTCTGTGATAGCAGAACCAGGTTAGAGCTCTCCAGGGTATGAGGATTCCAGTGGAGTACTAGGGATTAATCTTGTCAGTACACAAGTATTTATTAAGCATGTGGTCTGTGCCCATCTCATAGTAAGGTACAATAAATTATTTCTGTTCTATTCTCCACTGTATTTCCAATGTCTAGTAAATGCTTGATGAATATTTTTTTTAATGAATAAAATTTTGAAAATATGGATTCTGTTTATGGAGGGGTTGGGAAGAAGAATAGGGAGAGAACTATTCAGTACATTCCTGCTATGTGCCAGGCTCTATGTTCACACTTGCCACACATTGTAAGTTTTACAAGAGCCCTTTGAGGTGGATGTGCTTATTTTTTTTTTTTTTTTTACATTTGTCCCTTGTGTTCCCTGTTGCAGAGCTAAGGAGTAAAATATGAATCATAGAAACAGTATTGTATTCTTAGTTCTGTACATAAACTGCCTCTATTGACAGACTTTAGCTCTTCCAAAGTCCCCCATCACCAGTTATTATGGAAAATGAGGGCATCCCCTATGTAATTATGAAAATTGTCTTGTATTTGCCACTGCCCTTCCTTTTGCCACATTGTGTCTATCATTTTCTTTTCCTCCCCAATCTGCTGTGGATATTTCTACCTGCAGATGTTTCCTGGGGTTGGGCTGTGCAATATTCTATGGCCTTGAGGCTGTTCCATTGTCACATAATGACCTGTCTGCATATGCCAACAGTGTCATCTTGGAGAAAAACAACTAAGTGTCCAGATTATCTCTCTCCAGCAGAGGAGAAAACATCTGGAGGAAAGAGCTGTTGTGGAACAAGACACTCATCTGATGTGCTCTTACATGGGGTGTGGAAATCAGGGGCATGGAAATTGCTGCTATGCTACTGGAGGAGGGAGTGTAGCTGGAGCTTCAGGATAGAGTCCACTGTCTGACTCAGTCTACCTGAAAATAAAGTTTATTGTTAAAATAAGTCTTTCAGCCCCTTGGGAGTAGAAGAGAGGTTAGAGAGATTTGAAAACTGATAGAAAATGTCCTTGGGGGAGCAAGTAGTATATTCTTATTTGTAGATAACCACCAAGGTCTAACTAGGTGAAAGACATGATAAGAACAAAAAAATTAGCCTGGCAGATACTGTTAACCTTTTCCTCTTTCTCTATCTATGAAGGAAGAAGAGGTTTCTGTTTTTGTTTTTGCTTCAACAGTCCCAGGAACTGGGGTTTGTTCTGATCAATGTCTGGGGTATGTTATTTAAAGGAGCTCCCAAAGTCTAAATTGATATCCAAGACACAGGGCAGAGAACTATTCAGGAAGAAAAATAGATTGAAATGTAAGGGATGCTGAGAGAAATAAAGCAGTAGTATGGACTAGAGTTTTAAGGGTAGAGAAGATAAGTGGGAGAGAGAGAGAGAAGAACGATTACTGAGCAGCTTTTATGAAGACTTAAGAGATAACAATGAAAAAGAGGATCTTGAGGGTATATGCTTTCTCTTTGAAAAATCTTAGTAAAAATTTAAGGTGTTTCTAAGTGTATCTCTGAGTTTTGAGTCGGACTTCTGTTTCTGTTAGATACAGCACTGGTCTAAGACTGGCCATGAGAATGGTTCAACTTTGTTTTACCATCTAATGGGGAGCCGTTATGAAGCCATGAAACCATTGGCAAACAGTGATGGAATGTGAGGTGCAGACAGCATTTCCAGAGACCAGACAAAGCAGGAATTAATTTGCACTGTGGTTGTTGGTGAAGGTTTCAAAGAGTTTAATGGAATGTAGCTGGAGTCAGATCTCAAAAATACATAGGATTTGCATAAATGGAGAGAAGAAAGATTTTGGCGGGTGGAAATTTGCCTACATAAAGGCATGAAGTATGAATGAACATTGTATCTAAGAGGGGCTAGTCACAAGTTTAGCCTAAGAGGAAGAGAAGCAAGAGTGATGAGTAGTAACTGGGAATTAGAATGTATCAGTAAAGTGGGGTCAGGTTATAGAGGGGTTTAGAGACTGCACCAAGGAGGCTATGAAATTTACAAAGAATAGAGTGTATTCTGTAGAGTGATGAAAACTAGAGTTTAAAAAAGAGTCATCTGGAGGAAGTGATTGAAATGGAAGGAGCCTGGAGACTTTTTGTTTTAAATCCGTATGTGTGAGGCATTTAGGGTTTGGAATTGGTGGAGAGGAAACGTTGAAAGGACAAATCATAGGACTTGCAACTAATTAGATATTCAGGACAGATGTGAGATCAGATTTAAATATTCTAATTTTTCTGGTCTAGAGGTTTTGGATAATTATGGCTTCATTCTTTCACATATCAACTTATTTTTCACTCATTCAATGAGTATATATTGATATGTAATATATTTTTCATACTGGAATACAGTGAAAAAAACACTGAAAAGACATTGAAAACTTCCTGATTTTTTGGAGCTAACTTTCAAGAGAGGGAGACACAGAGAATAAAAATGTAAAAAGTAAAACATATAGCATATGAGCTGATGGTAAGTTCTTTAAAGAAAAAATGAAGCAGGGAGGGGGAATGAGTTGTGGATAGGTAAAAAAGTTTATAGTGATAAACAATTGAAGTGGGGGATTTGGATAAAGAACTAGTTGTCAGGAAAATATGGGATTTGGACATATCCATGGTGTTACTTTCTGAGAAATGTGGGCAAATAATTCTTACGGGATATTAGGATTGGGAATGTATATTTGGGAGTCACCAGCATAGCTGTAGTAAGTGAAGTTCTCATTTAATCCTTAAAGAAGCAGGAATTGATGGAAGCCTGAGATCTTAACCCTGAATGCTGCCCATATTTTGGGAGAATTTCTTGGGAAAATGAAGACAACTCAAAGAGGAGCAGTATTCATGATGTCACCAGAGTTAGAAAGAAAGTCAGGAAAAGAAGAGAACTTTATCCTTAAGGATGTTTTTCTGTTCTTATATAGGTTATAACTGAAAGGTTAAAAGTTTGTCAATAATGTCTTCCTATACCCACAATCTTAATCATCCTCTAATAATGTCTTGAGACAGTTTCTACAAGAATCTGGAAGCTTGCTTATTGAAAGGGCGAAGAGCCCCTTTGTTGCCCAGAAATGAAGAACCAAAATAAGATTTATTTTTCTCTTAACACCAAATGAACCATTAAAATTACAGTTCCCCAAATAATGAGTACCTTATGGGTCTTTCAGACCTGTAGAAGTGTTTATTTCACAGCTAATGCATCCATTACTTTGTATTAAACTATAGTGTCCTTCTATGTGTCAGCCCCTGATCTTCAGGTTCATACTCTAGCACAAACACCACTAATGTGGCAGGGCATGAAGGCCCTTTATACAGGGAAAATCTAGTAAGCAAATATAATACATGAAAGAAAAAGTAAACAAATAAGTGACTAATACTGTGGTCTGAAGGGAATGGTTTACCAATTAGGCAATGGCTCCTCATCATTTTACAAGGTAATGTTACTAATCCCTTCCTACAAAGTTAAGTCTCCTAATGTACCTGACATTTGTTTCTTTCACATAAGAATCTTTTTATTTTTAATTTAAAAGGTTACTAAGGTAGACAGATGGAGGAAAGAATGCCCTGAAACTCTGAGGGATTGAATTATGAGTCTTAGTCTGTGAATTGTAAAGGCATCCTCTTCTGACACTCTTGTGTGAACTTGTAGGCTGGTATGATAAACAATGGTGAAGCAACAACAACATAATTCAGGAGACTTTAAATGATTGTGACCTACATCTCATATTACAAAAACTTAAATATCAATGATCTCTTGTAAATTAGTATGTATTTGCGTGAAAATTTAATAAGAAAGAAATGAATACCATTTAATATTGGTCAAAAGTCCCTGAGACACTAATTTAAAAAGTTAATTTACTACCTCTTTGTTGTATTTGTTAACTTATAGGGAAATGATGGCAATGATTGCAACAAGAATTTCTTCTCTTATAATAATGCCCCATGAAATCCTTAGAGGCTAAACATATTTGTTTCCATCCTTAAGTTACACAGACCATCTTTCAGTACTGGAAAGAAGCAAGCAATCATCCTTAGTTTTGATGCTCATGAATTATGACTCACGCCCTGTTTGGGAACCTGGAATACGTGAATAGTATCCTTGACTTGCAAGCTCAGGTTTTGCTATTGGAAGGAAATGCTTCCATTCCCACATTCTCTCTGCTCTCTCTCTCTCTCTCTTTTTTTTAAATAAAGTTCAGAACTAAAAGGAGTAAACATTTTTTAGAAAATATTTTATTTATTTAATAAATGGCTGTCATGAGACACACACACACACACTCACACACACACACACACAGAGAGAGAGAGAGAGAGAGAGAGAGAGAGAGGCAGAGACACAGGCAGAGGGAGAAGCAGGCTCCATGCAGGGAGCCTGATGTGGGACTCGCTCCTGGGTCTCCAGGATCACGCCCTGGGCTGAAGGCAGGTGCTAAACCGCTGAGCCACCCAAGGATCCCAGGAGTAAACATTTTTAGTTTGAATATTTTTTTATTTTTCCTTTTCTGTAGATATTAAGCATAATATCGCTATTCATGATCTGATAATGACAAATGTTTGAAGACAATGTGATGTCATTTATTTTAGTTGCCTGTTTTTTGTCAGACTAGGTATTTCTCTTACTTAAAGTTGATTCACTTTTGTATTTATTGTTTCCTTTGTTGGGAAAAAGGAGTGCTTACTTTTATAAGATATTTATTAAAAATTAACATATACCAATTCAATATCATTCTCAGTACCATATTTAAAATAGCTTAAATATTGTTTTAGATGTAGAGTTCTGTAAAGTCAAGGAAACAGTAGTTAAATTGATTTTCATAATCCCTCCATAGGATCATCTGGAATATATTAAACATATCTTCCCTTTACCTTACCATAAAATCTACGGGGAAATAACTATTTTTACAAAAGTGAATCATTCTTATTTGGTTACTGAAATTGAGGGCACATTCAGATTTCTTTCTTTGTTAAACTAACTCCAAAGATGCTTTACTACATGGTTTAGTCTGGCCAAATAAAAAGAGAAATTGAGACCAAGATTCAAGAAAAGTATGTGTAGTGTACAATATCTGTGTTGGGATATGCTTTGAAAGACTGAAAAAAACTTTACATATATTTTAACATATCACATATCTTTACATATTATTAACATCTTAAAAAGCTGGACATAAAATGAAATGTGTAAAAGCCAACATTATGTCATGAGGAGCAGAAAAGAGAAGAAGCAGACATTATAACTTTCTTATATGCTTTATACCAAAATTCTTAAAAAAAAAAGAAACCAACCAAGAATGTGGCTTGCAGCCATAGGTGTAAAATAGATTATAAATTAATTTGGAAGCAGGTGTTTCCATGGTTGTGGGAAGAACAATGCCAAATGAACATTTCCATAGCATTAACAGAGCAGACTGTGGTTATGCTTACAACAGGCAAGAAAGAGAAATAAGATCATAATGCTGGAACATATTCCTCACTTTCTGAAACAAAACCTGGAGCCATAAATGCTGCAGCTGGAAGAGTTTTGTAGGAGTTTTGATCTTGGTGGGCGAATTCGGCATTAACATCTTTAACTCAGATGCATAGCTTGCAGTAAAATCCATATCCACAAGTTATTTTCTATTCCCAACTGTGAAGTTTCTGTTCTTTCTTTTTCTTTTAAAAGGAAATAAACAAAGACCAAAAATTATTGTATTTGTTAAACTTCAATTTATCATTTCTTGGAGCAAGTAAAGTTGCAAAACAAATTCTCAAGCTAGCCATATACATAGTTATGGTATTATTATACTTTATACTCACTGGCACAGAATCCCATTCCATTAGTGAGCTGTGTTGAAGAACAACAATGTCTATGCTTTCATGGGTGATATTTTCCTCTGATAAGAGTTGTGTTTCTACTTGATTATAGATTTCATATACTAGTTTTCCTACACCCAATTCTAGTAATTCTCCTCCCCCATCTTATTTTCATTTTAGGGTGAGGAAAAAAAATCTAACATAAGACTCATTTGTCATTTTATTCCCTGGCTGCCTCTGAATGACAACTGTGATATCTTTTCTATTCTATTCTCCATAGAACTTAGACATATTATCCAATACATATACACAAATTAAAATGAAAAAGTTACCTGGCCCTCCTAATAGCCATTTGCTTGATTATTAATGAGATTGTAATATAGTACAGTTGACTTCATAATTAAAATATGTAAATACATACACATTTAATATAAAACATATTTGAATATATGTATATAAATACTAAAGATGTAAAGAAATAAATACAAACAGTTGATCTTATTATGTTTTAGTCATAGCTTCAATCTCTGCTTGTATTTTTATTAACTTAGAACTACTAGGCAAAAAATAAATAAATGAATCACGTATCAAACAATTATTTCTTACCATCCTCCTCAAATTGAGTAATCATCTACTGAATTGCCTGGTTATTTAGGTTTGGTTGAATCATATGGCATTGTTATTTCCACAGGAGAAACACAATTGAATATTATCAGTGTCATATGGTTCAGTCTAATAGATTCAGTTTCAGTCAGCAGTCACGTATTTCCCTCGGCTGCTTCTAACTAAAAATATTTGTATCAGAAATCTTTCTTCTGTGCACTTCCATTGTAGGGATTCAGCTTTCCCCCACTAATTTACCATGTGTTCTTGTTTTTTCTTCAAAGAGTCCACTTTTTCTGCCTTCATGTTCTTTTTCCTTTCTTCTATTGTTTCTGGGAGAGAGAGAGACAGACGGAGAGAGGGAGAGAGGGTGAGAGAGACAGAGAGAGAGAGAGAGAGAGAGAGGAGGACTAGAGAAAGATGGGGTGTGATCTTTCCCCATGAAACAGTTCCCAAATCCTCCTAAAGGTTCTAAACTCAAAAAATGGGTGTGAGTAGATTTTTGTAGAAACCAGTAAACATACTGGGCTTCCTGCCTAGACTGATGTGTGGGAGTATAGAGGCAGAGCCCAAAGAAACCAGTCTGGAGCACTCAAAAGAATCACGAGGAGGATTTTGCCTTTCACAGTCCTATAGAATTTGGGTTTTTCCAAGTTTAAACACAACTCCAAGTTCCCTATTTGATATATGTTCATTTTGGAGTCCTGTTCAGTATCATTGGCATTAAGGGGCAGACCTGAACCAACAGCACAGCCTTAGAATGACTTCTAAACTGTAGGGTGTATTGTACACGGAGATTAGGGGTTTGTTGGATTGGCTAAAAATCCTGATGATTTTGGAAGTTCCATGTAAATTTAGAGTAAAGTGCAGTAACCATTCTGAGATAAGCAATATAGCCTTTGGGGAAAACTGCACTATTTAATATTGGCTACTTCATAAAGGAGCCAGGTATATGCTGAATTGTAAACAATATGGGTGGTAACTTTTGTCAGTATAAGGGACATAAGAACATACTTAGGACTTCCTGGTATGCAGTGTGGTTTTGTGAATTAAGAGAAGAGACATTTTGTGGTAAACTCCAACCAACAGGAAAAACCACTGCTCTTTCAGAAATCAAATTCAGGAAATATGAAAGAAGCCAAAGAGGTGACTACTCCAGCACTATGAGCAAAGGTGCTCATATGAACACTTAACATTTTTTGTATGTTGCTGAGGTCCTAGAAGAAAGAGCTGCAGAAGGTAGGGGGCCCACTTAGCAATATCCCCTCCAGTATGGGTCTGACTCTGAGGGTAAAGAAAATGTGGCATAGGGTTTAGATTGGGAGTTTCACCCCCTTCCTGGGGCTCCCTTACGCCTGGTGCTGTTGACTGTATTAATGATAGTGCTGCATTCATAGACTTCTCTCTGATTCTTTGGAGACCTGTGCTGCCAGAAAGGACTTTGTGTGTTGGGCTGAGTGTGAGAGACCCTTCAAGTAAATAAAGAGGCAAAGCCAGAAGAGGATTCCAACAGAATTGTTAGAGATTGGATTTCTCTATGGCCATTGGAGAAGAATGGGGAATATTACGGCTGTAGGGTGAGGAAGGTCTGCGGTATGGAGGAGAACTGCAAGCTAGGTAATCCACATGCTGCATTTTCTCCTTACCTTTTTCTGTGGGGGAGAACTTGGTAAAAGCTGTCCAGCCTGCTAATATTCCCCTTTTCTCCTTCACTTAGAAGAAATTTTAATAAGATGCAGAAAATTACATTCACTGGAGTTCACTTAGTTGGATAAATGCTTATGAAAGTACTTGGGGTATAGAATAAGATTCCAAGGATATGGATGGAACTCTTTTGAGCTAGACAGCAAAGAATTTGCTTACTTCTTGGAAGGGAGGAAAGGAGAGACTGGTACTGGTGATCCCACTCAAATAATGGTGGGTCACAACTCTATAATGCAATCTTTCTTTGTGACTTTAAATTTGTAATCAAGGTAATAAATTCAAGAAATACTTGAGCATGAGTGAATTTTTAGTGGAAGCCAATAAAGAGACTCCATGTGGAGTCCTGGGAGTGTAGGGATGGGAGAGCATGAAATCAGAGAGAAGGATGTGAAACTTGGACATCACCCAGAGAATTCTGCACTCTCATAGGCTGTATAATTGGCAGCCAAGTTTAACCAGATCCGTGATGGATGTGTGTGTGTGTGTGTGTGTGTGTGTGGTCACCTAGCTGCATAAAGGAGTCATGTCTTCCTGGAATCTTCCTGCTCCAGGACTGTATGTTTCCATGACAACACTTGATACACTGTATTGTAATTACAATCCTTCCGACTTTTTTCCTCCCAGACACAGGCATTTCTAATCCACTGAGCTATCACTGTTCTCCCTTTCAAAGGCTCCCTTGTCTCTCTGTTTCCATAGAAAGTGCATGTAGAGGAGGCAAAATTCTTTCAAATAATTTTAACCTTGTCCCTATCAGATGGATCTAATAAGACCAGAAAAAAAAAAAAAAAAGGGATCAGGGAATCCCCTTGTAAATCCTATGTGACTGCCATACTCATTTTTGCCTTCATATATTGTTTATCCTAGCCGGCCTAAATGCTTTTATTCTGTTCAAATCTTATCTATCCTTCAAGGCCTACCTAAAGGTACAACTCCTGAACTTCTCTTTAATCTTTCTAGTCCTTGCTGATCTCCTTTCTAGCATTAATCTTATCTCTCTAATTCTACTGCACTCCTCTTTGAGGATGAGGCATATTTTATACTTCTGAAACCTCCATAGTGCCTAGCACAATGCTGAGTGCATAGTACGAAATTCATTTAAACATGTGTTGCTAGCTATGTGCAAATATTATCTATTGATTAGAAATGTAAGCCCCTAGGGGGCAGGGCCTAGGTGTTTTTTGTTTGTTTGTTTTTGTTGTTTTACACAAAGTTTCATATATTTTCATTTATTTAACTATTTTGAACAATGAGGACCATGAAAGCACTAGAAACCTCATTAAAATTCTCAGTGGGATGCATGCTTGCTCTGATAACTTATGATGGATATGAAATAGCAATGAGCTATTCTGTAGGAGTATTCCTAGTGGTCAGGAGAACAATTATTATAATTATTACCTACTAAGATTTTAACTGATTTTCCTTTGTGCAAATATTTCTGTAAAACTTCTTAAAGGACCCAGTATTTTGACTTTGAATTCATCTGCATTGAATAATGAATTATTATTACTAAAGGAGAGATAAGAGCAAAGTATAAGTAGAAAATTAGCAACCATTATAAGATTGGAAAATGGAATTAGTCCAGAGTGTCTTTACTCAAAGATCTCATACCTTCCTTAAAGCCTTATGTTATTAATAATAATAATAAAAAACTTTGTCAGCTACTTGGATCCAGAGAGCATTCCAAGACCAACAGAAATGGTTTCATGGAGCCAAGTGTTCAGGGTTTGCATAATTGCTAACACTGTACTTCTCAACTTTCATAAGACAAACCCATCTTCAAAATTTATTTATGAGATGAATAATTGAGCCTGAAAATTTGATTCTGACATTTCCTGTCCCTATTGTGGACCTCTGAACAGTTGTCTTAATCACGTTTTTAGTGGTGTCCAAGAATGACATTCTTCTGATGACTTTTAAGCAGAAACCACATAAATTTTTTTAGCATTAAGCGATAGACTCAATTTTGGTAACCATTTCCTTTGGGGCATGCAGTTGAGCCTCTTTCACTTGTGGAGTAGGTCCTACTGAAAGGGAGCAATCACACCCTTCCCCCAATCTTCCTTCATGCCATCAATACGTAGAAGATTTGACTTCATGAAAAGCCTTTCTGTATCATAGACAAAGGATATTCTTTTTCATCCCTGTAAAAGTTATCTTTCCCAGGGAATCACATAGAGAAGGGTTGGGTAAGGCAGGAATGAACTGACTCATTGATATATCTCCCATGAACTCTCTGGATTGCTTTAGAGGGATGAAATTGAGCAGTTGAACCACTGTCTAAATTCCAAGGCAGGGAACTGGCTTAAGGACAACAAACACAGTTCAGGCCTACATAAAATAGAGGGCTTTTTAGGGGATCAGAAAAAACCTGTTTTGCACAGGTGCTACTCTAATTGTGATCCAGAGCTATGGAGAATTTCACAGTATGCTGCAATTCCTGCATTGTGACCACAGCTGCTATAATTCAAGCTCCTCCCCACCCTGTGTGGTGGTCTTGCATTGTTACATAGGTCCATAATAGGATGCACATAGAAACACAAAGGAAGATATCAAGGCCTGGGCCTGATTCCAGTGAGGGGGTAGCTTTACTCCCACAGTTAGGTTTTGTTTAATAGGGCTTTGGAGAGGCAAATGTACACATAGAAAATTTCTTCCAATATACAGAACCACTTGTTTTAGCAGTTACCAAATAAAGATTGCACTTGCTTTTATTTTAAGTTAAAGTAGAGGTCAAATGAAAGAAAAAGAACTCTGGTATTCCAGAGACTGACACCTAGGCCAAAAGGATATAAGTTTCTGTTAATAGTGCTTTTTGGTATTCTCACCCTTAAAAGGTGGTTGGGTCCTGATTGTTAGTAGATCGTTTGTACACAAAATGTCATATTACTATTATTGATTCTGGGGGTAAGAGTAGAAAATGTCCAATTATTTTCTTTAATGAGTTCACTTGATTGAACGTGGGTCATTTAGTGGTCTGCATTTAAAGTGGTGGTTGTTGGGGCACATGGGTGGCTCAGTTGGTTAAGCATCTGACTTTGGCCAGGTCATGATCTCAAGGCCCTGTGATCGAGCCCCACGTCAAGCCCACATCGGGCTCTGCACTCAGCTAGGAGTCTGCTTGTCCCTGTGTCCCTCCCTCTACTTGTGCTCTCTCTCTCTCTCTAAAATAAATACATAAAATCTTAAGAAAAAATAAAAGCAACTGGTGGTTGTGAATGTCCTTGGGTGTTGTCATCTCGTATGGTGTTGGCACAATATTATAACACATAGGGCTTAGTAGAGTAGACCTTTTTTTTTTTTAAGTTTTATTTACTTGAGAGAGAGAGAGAGAATATGAGCAGGGACGGGGGTGGGCAAAGGGAGAGAGAAAAGCAAACTCCCTGCTGAGCAGGGATCTGTACACGGGGCTGGATCCTAGCACCCCAAGATCACCACCCAAGCTGAAGGCAGATGCTCAACTGGCTGAGCCACCTGGGCACACCCTGCATTGTTGTTGTTGTTGTTGTTGTTGTTGTTTTCAAGACTTATTTATTTATTTGAGAGAGAGAGAGAGCAATGTAATGGTGGTGGTGGTGGTAGGGGCAGAAGGAAAGGGAAAGAGAAACTTTAGCAGACTCTGTGCTTAGCACAGAGGCTGACTTGGGCTCGATTTGACAACCCTGAGAAAAGGGCCTAAGCCAAAATAAAGAGTTGGACGCTTAACTGGCTGTGCCACCCAAGCACCTGATAGAGTAGACCACTGTTTAAGATTGTATGTTTGGTTTGCTATACTTTCTGGGATGAGGAAATAAAGGACTTCATCTCTGTGAAATTAATCTTTAAAAAAAATCAACAAATAACTTTTTTTAGTTATTCAGAACTCCTTTTTGAACTAACAGTGTGATTGCTTTTTAATTTTGAAAATTTTGTCACCTTAGCCTAAGTGACAGATCTTTACTCTTAAGCTATTTGGGGGCATTCCTACCTCCCCAACTTTCTATAGGACTTTTCTTTTGTCTCTCAACTCTATGTAAATTCTTTACTGTCATTTTTTCACATAGCTATATTTCAGTGCGTTTTCCTTCCTGTACCCATAACACCATATATATTGTATTGATAAGGGGATTGTAAATTATTTAAAGGTTAGGGACTGTGGCATACTTGTCTTCGTATCTCTATTAATCTGAATGCATTTATTAACTCAAAGATTATCCCCCGTCTCTTACTTCTTTCACAAACCTTTGTTTCTTTTTAAAATATACTCTCCTTTTGTCATCCTACTAAGAGATATACTTTGTTAGTAACTTTAACCCAGTGGTCCTCAACATTAGGATTATATGGAAAACTTCAAAAAAGTGCTGATTCCTGGTTCCCCTCCCCAGGAATTCTGATTTGATTGGTCTGTAGTGTGGCCTGGGCTGTAAGGTTTTAAAGGAGCTTTCTACATGATTCTAATATCCAGTCAAAGTAAAGGGCCACTGCTCTAGTGTCCTGTCAACTTCAGACATGAGTTTGAGTTTGCACTGTGTTTAGCAATTTAATTTTGCAATGATCTTTACTTATGATGATGATGATAATTATGATAACAATGATGATGAGGACCATAACTACTAAAAGTTATTGAGCACTTCCTATATGTCACGCAGTTAACACTTTATAATTTATTTTACTTTCCCAAAAATAGTAAGAGGTAAGATATGCTATTACTCCCAATTTAAAGAAGAAGGAATTTAGACATAGTGAGGTTAAGTAAATTGTATCAAGTCACATAGCTGATAAATGACAGAGATGAGATTTGTACCCAGGCAGGCTAACTTCAGAGCCCACATCCCCAGCTGCAACAGTATGCTATGGTCTGTCACACCTTCTTGGAACAGTGACCTTGATTAATGGCGTTTTCCAATTACCAGAAAAAAATTGCTAGTCAGTCATATAAATTTCCCATGTTGCCTTCATCTATATATAGCTCTGCAATGAGCAGTATGATGAGGAGGAAATTTCTTTTTCTTTTCTTTTCTTTCTTTCTTTCTTTTCTTTCTTTCTTTCTTTCTTTCTTTTCTTTCTTTCTTTCTTCTTTCTCTTTCTTCTTTCTTTCTTTCTTTCTTTCTTCTTCTTTTTTTTTTTTTTGGATTTTATTTATTTATGAGAGACAGAGAGAGGGAAAGAGAGAGTGAGAGGCAGAGACACAGGCAGAGGGAGAAGCAGGCTCCATGCAGGAGCCCGACGTGGGACTCAATCCTGGGTCTCCAGGATCACGCCCTGGGCTGAAGGCGGTGCTAAACTGCTGAGCCACCTGGGCTGCCCAAGAAATTTCTTCTAAAAAATGAATACACAGATCAAGATATATAAGAAAACATGCCACAGAACCAGGGATCTCAATCATGGCACTTTTGACCAGTAGCAACCCCTTTCTGGTTGTGACAATCAAAAATATTTCCAGACATTGCCAAATGTCTCTCTCATCGAGCCCTCATCAAGAATCACCACTCTAATCAAACAGCTTTCAAGCCAGTAATAGTAATTAAACTTAAAGTAGTAAGATGTTTTGATTGATAGTGACACTTTTTTCAAAACAAACATATCATAGTTTATTTATTCAAATGAGTGTTTCTACCCAAGTAATCAACTTGGAACTCTTATTTATCCAACAAGATATTTAGAGCCAAGTCTGGTCAGCAAGGTATGTTGATGAAGAGGAACTGTAGATTTTGCAACTCTAACAACATAGTCTCTCTTGTATGACTCATAAACTGTCTTTGACAGCCATCAAACAGGAAGAGTTCAAACTAATGTTCTGATTAGTGATGTTCTTTGCAAGAGCCCTTCCAGAGTTTCTCCTCTAAAGTATAATACTAGGAATGCCTGGGTGGCTCAGTGTTTGAGTGTCTGCCTTTTGCTCAGATCCTGGAGTCTGGGGATTGAGTCCCACATCCGGCTTCCTACATGGAGCCTACTTTTCCCTCTGCCTATGTCTCTGCCTCTCTCTCTGTGTCTTTCATGAATAAATAAATGAAATCTTAAAAAAAAAACAAAACACGACAAAACCATAGCTGCTTTAGTCTTGTATAAGGCTCTCTGGAGGTGGTGCCTTGAGCCTCTGTGTTTTGTTTTGAAAACCTTCTCAAGACATCTTAATGCATAGACATGTTAGTGAATCAATTTAATAAGACATAAACTTGGTTGAGTAAAGGTAGCCTGCAATCCATGTTTTCCATGACTCATAAAGCAATAGTGGGGCCAGGTCAGGCTTCTGAGCAGGGGAGTAACCTTCTGTAGTTTTGGAGATACCAAGATGATAATATTGATTTAATATTAGAGAATTCAAAAGGGGTTAAATAACCTATCTTAGTTTATCTAGCCAGTAATGGCAAAGCTAAGGAATAATTCTCTAGTTTTTTTATTTTAGTTCAGGGGCAGACCAGAGAAAGAATTAAGAAATTTGTTGGACAGCTGGAGTGGAAGAGAAGTTAGAATAATTTGGAAAGCATCTGTATGTTGAGAGGACATTAAAGAGCAGGAGGGAAGAAAACTGAACACCTGCCATATGCTAGTTTGTATCTCATTTAATCTTACCAATATCCCAACAGAGTAGTAGTGGCACATCAAGGGAGCTGAGGCTCAGAGTGGTCAATAATATGCCCAATGTCACATGGACTGAAAGTGAAACTTAAATCTGTGTTTGCTGGCTCCAGAGTTGATGCTCTTTTTACTACCTCATCTGGTCTTTTATCTGAGGCAGTGGTTCTTTACTCCGCACGTTTCCCCCCTCAGGGACAGCTGGCAAGGTCTGGAGATGTTTTGGGTTGTCACAATTTCAGGGTAGGGTGGGACTGCTACTGGTATCTAGTGAGTACAGGCCAGATACACTGTTCGACAATGCACAGAACAGCCATAAAGAATTATCCAGCTCAAAATGGTGCTAGTGTTGAAGTCAAGAAACCTTGACCTAGAAGTATGGTTGTAGCTCAGGAAGTTGGAAATGAAAGGCAACTTTATGAGTGAGATCATGAGATGGCTCCAAACATTCATGTATTAGTTAGGTGTCCAGTTAAATCAAGCTGTGCTTCATCTCCTTCCACTTGAGAGGTATTTGGGGCTGATATGTTGCTGTCTACATTGTAAATGTGGAAACTGACCTTCTCATGCCTTACTGTGCTTCTCTACACAAGCTTTCCTTTAAGATCTCAGATGGATTTACCACAAGAATAGCCTTTGTGCCAGTTTCTAACCACCTGTTAAGATGAGGAGGCTTTTGACTCCCTATTTTTCTTTCTTTTTTCCTCTTGGTTTATTATTACTATTATTATTTTTCTTTTTTATGGCCCATTGAGTTCTTGGCAGATCTGTTAGACATTTGCTCCAAGTTTCTCATTTTGGGCCCTTTGTTTGAGGGAGAGGTCCTTGTTTACCAGGACCCAAGTGGAAACGTCTAGAGGCCACAATAAGGCAGCCATTTTTAGTCACTTTCCACCTGGGCTGAATATGAGCCAGAAGATAAGAGGCAAAACATATCCCATTATCAGGCCCCTAAGCCATTGACTGCCCTGATTTCTCTCACGGATATTCTTGTTTCAGTGCCAGTAAGCCCACATACTCTGTTTGTGGTGGCTTGGAGCCAAAATCCAGGTGTGATATTCCAAAGCATTCTTGTAGAGGAGTTTTCAGCTGGTATTTTGTTTACCTGCATTTTTGGCTAGTCTCAATCCTTTGGGAGCCAAAAGCTTACAGAACTGTAACATTTCTAGCTCTTACCATACCTGTCTATAAAATATGCATGAATACAGACTTTACACAATGTGTTTGTAGCCTTTGGTGACCCCTTCCTTGCCTTTATCTTTTTTCAGGAAATTCCAAGAGGCTATGGAAACACCTCCTATCTAGTTCCTGCTTATTGGAAATCTGGTACCCTCATAAAGTGCTCTGAGCCCCCGGCAGGAAAAAAAAGCATCTTATAAAGTCAAAGGCTATTATTTTTGGGATTACTTCCTATTTTTTAGTAGAAGATCCTTCTCAAATGTTCATGTTAAGATAGCACTGGAGGAAAATTATAACAAAATATAACAGCCATAAATAAATTTTACCACTCTATTCATTCTAGGAAGAGAACTAAAAATAACTAGATTTGGATTTCAGTGTGTTTGGCTTTGAGATCACAGTCATTTCCTAAACCCTCTTCTTTGGGGCCTTTGTGTTGTTCCTATCATTTGGGGGCTTGGATGTGTGTGTTCTGGCTGGATCTGTGACTTCCTCCTGCTCTTACCTCTGCTACTGCTCTAGGCCTTTATCTCTGATGTCTGCCTTGGCCTCTGGTTTGCAGGGCAGTAGGGCAGGTAGAGGGCACAGGTCAGTAGACAAAAACAGTGGTAGAGGGTCTGCAGACAAGTTCTGTTCTTATTACTTATTATTGTTGACATGCAGAGTCTTTCAATCTTTTTTCTGTCATCTGTTAAATGGGTATAATGCTGTCTGGCTTCTTCACTGTACACATGAATTAAGAGGACTTTACCTTATTTACTAAATCAATACAATGCCTGGTGCCTAGTAGCCACACAATAACTATGTGTTGAATGAATGGATAAGCATCATATAAAAGTCTCTAATTCTAAATTAATTTAAAGTACTGCTTTTTGGGGGAGGATGTTGCACTTTAAACTACTCTGTTTTTAGCATACAGAAGATAAAATATTTTGACATTATTTCTGCCCTAACTTGCTCCTGGCCTCGGGCATGCAACTATCAGAAGAGCATAAGGAATGAGATTATCATAGACCTTTTGATATCAGTAGTGAGGGGCCTTTCAGAGCCTCAGTGTGATTTTAGTGGAAAATGCTTATTACTATTTATTATGTACTTTTCATGTATAGAATCTTCATCTAGATTTTTTTTTCCATCTCAATTTTTAAGATTTATGTGAAGAAGAGAATTAGATACAGGATGTAGGGTCTAACTTAGTCCACTGCATTGTATATTTCCTGGAGACTTTGAAGCAAGGAGAACCCTGGCCTTGGCCCTGCAGTTCAGGTGGAGTGAACCCATCTACAGTCTATGCCTGTCTCTTGATTCATAAGCATGATATATGCACCTTTGGGCTTGCGCATATGTACACAGACACACACACACACACACACACACACACAATCAGGACGGCGGCAGCTCATTTGATGGCTAACCTTGATGCTGAAAAGTGCAACTTAAATATTAATACTGAGGGGGACAAGTGAGGACCAGAAATAGCCTCATGGAAATTCAAGTCAGATTTTTATAACAAATGTGTCAGGTTTTGCACCTGAGTTTGTGAAAAAACCTTTTGGATATTAGAAACTTTTAGATATTTGGGTTATGGAAAAAGTATTATGGACTAGTGTTTCAAAAACACAATTAGGGCAGCCCCAGTGGCCCAGTGGTTTAGCGCCTCCTTCAGCCCAGGGCGTGATCCTGGAGACCTGGGATCGAGTCCCACGTGGGACTCCCTGCATGGAGCCTGCTTCTCCCTCTGCCTGTGTCTCTGCCTCTCTCTCTCTCTCTGTCTATGGGTCTGTCATGAGTAAATAAATAAAATCTTTAAAAAACACAGACACACAATTAGCTTTATTTTTTGGAATTCTGTTGAGACAGAAACTTTGTTTTATCCAGAACTTTGTGGAGGGACTTGCTTAGAGTTTTTTTTTCCTACATAGAAAGTCTATAGCATTTTGCTCACAGTTATTTGAAAATAAGTTCAATGTATTTCCTGGTGCCGGCTGTTAAAATGGCCTGGATTCCACTAGAGGGCAGTTGGTCCTTGTCTCAGTGGACTTTATGGTTACCAGATCTGGTCATCACCTAATTAGTTAAGTTTGGCCATTGACAACCACTCATTTCTGTTTCTATTCGGCACTTCTCTGTCCCACTTGACATCACCCACACATCTTTAGGTCAGTGATTTCCATGCTTCCATTTCCAGCCTACACTGCTTTTCTGAGTTCCTGCTAGTATCTCTAGTTGGTTGTTTTAAAGATCACTCATTCAATCTGGACAGGTTGAGGATTGACCTCAAGAACTCCATTGCCTGTTCTCCACATCCAATTCTCTTCTTCTTGTGTTTCTTGGCTCAGGGAAAGCCACCACTATCTATTTGCTTATGTAAGCCTTGGAACCTAGACTTGCTTCATCCTTGACCCTCCCTTTTCCTATATAATTACTTACTGAATCCTTTCTGTTTTACTTTCCAAATATTTCTCATGGTTTGTCTACTTTTCTGTCTCCTAGCTACCACCTTCTTTTACTTGGCTATCAGCACCTAACTGGTCTCCTAGTTCTAGGCATGCCTCTCTCCTTTTTTCCAAAATTTTTTTTTACCTCTGCTCCTCCTGCTCCCAACTTTAGACCTTTCAATCACTCTCGTTTTCCTTCTGCACAACTTGTAAGTCTCTATCCACTATGAAATACTGTTTTTTAAGTGTATGAAAATCCAATGTGGAAGAAGGTAGTAAGATCTAAAGTCTTCATAATGTGGATTGACTATCATTTATTTACTATTCCTCTATTAGTGGGCATTAAGGTTTCTACTTTTTTTTTTTTTTCAATTACAAACCCTGCTTTATTGGATCTCCTATTTTTGTGCACATATTGAGTTTTTCTCCTGTATGGAGTCCTGAGAGTGGAATTGCTAGATCAAAGAATTTGCACATTTTACACTTTGATAGATGTTGTCAAATTAAATCAATATATACTATTTGAGAATGCTTGTTTCCACTTTTCAAGACCTAATATTTAAATAATTATTTCAATTAAATACCATTTGATGGATGAAAAATATTTAATTATTGTTTTGGTTTGTATTTCCCGGAATAAAACATGGAGGAGAATCTATGTGTTTAGTGGAGGTCTGTCTATCTCTCTCATATCTTTTGCCCATTTTTAAAGACTTTTTTTAATTTAGAAAAGCTTTTCATAGTCATTTGTTTAGACAATAAGCATTAACAACCACTGGCATTATGTAGGCATAATTCAGCTAGGTACTGGGATTTCAGAGAATACAATACATATATAATACACAATGCCTACTCTTTTAAGGATGGTGTGGTTGGTGGGAATGAAGACTTATAGAGAAAATAAATGTCATAAGATGTTACAACTGTCATGTTAGATGAATTGCCTGCTTAAGAATATTGGGTTGTGGGCAGCCCAGGTGGCTCAGCGGTTTAGTGCCGCCTACAGCCCAGGGTGTGATCCTGGAGACCCGGGATCGAGTCCCATGTTGGGCTCCCTGCATGGAGCCTGCTTCTCCCTCTGCCTGTGTCTCTATTCCTCTCTCTCTCTCTCTCTCTCTGTGTCTCTCATTAATAAATAAATAAAATCTTAAAAAAATATTGGGTTGTGTGGTACTTGTTTAACAGTCATGGCATAACATTTCATCTCTCTAGTAGCTTATTGCTCTATCCTTAAATGTAACTTTTTATATATTTAAATCAGTAATTACTACTTATGCTACTAGTTCTGAAGGCTATAGAACTAAGAATAAAGACTCTGAAGTAATTTAGTGTGTCGATATAAAATGACTTAAAAAAAAGATTTTATTCATTTATTCATGAGAGACACACACAGAGAGAGGCAGAGACACAGCAGGGAGAAGCAGGCTCCATGCAGGAAGCCTGATGTGGGACTTGATCCTGAGACTCCAGGATCATGCCCTGAGCTAAAGGCAGATGCTCAACAGCTAAGCCAACCAGGTGACCCTCTTGATGAAAGAAATTGAGGGGCGCCTGGGTGTCTCAGTTGGTTAAGCATCTGCCTTTGGCTCAGGTCATGATCCCAGAGTCCTGGGATGGAGCCCCACATTGGGGCTTCTCTCCCTCTCCCTCTGCTGATCCCCCTGCTTGTGCTGTCTCATGTGCACTGTATCTCTCAAATAAATAAATAAAATCTTTAAAAAGAAAAGAAAGAAATTTAAAGGACATAAACAAAAGGAAAGACCTTCCATGCATAGGTATTGGAAGAACAAATATTGTCAAAATGTGTATACTACCCAAAGTAATCTACAGATTTAATACAATCTCTATCAAAATACCAACATCATTTTTCACAGAACTAGAACAAACAATCCTAAAATTTTTATGGAATCACAAAAGACCCCCAAATAGCTGAAGAATCTTGAAAAAGAAAAACAAAACTGGAGATATCACAATTCCAAACTTCAAGTTATATTACAAAGCTGTAGTAAACAAAACAGTATGGTGCTGGCACAAAAAAAGATAAATAGATCAGTAGGATAGAATAGAAAGCCTAGAAATAAACCCACAACTATATGGTCGATTTATCTTTGACAAAGCAGGAATGAATATACAATGAGAAAAGACAATCTCTTCAGCAAATGGTATTGGGAAGACGGGACAACTATATGCAAAAGAATAAAACTGGACCACTTACCTATACCATACAAAAAAACTCAAAATGGATTAAGGACCTAAATGTGAGACCTGAAACCATAAAAATCCTAGAAGAGAGCATAGGCAGTAATTTCTCAAACACCAGCTGTAACAACATTTTTCTTGATATATCTCCTAAGGCAATGGAAACAAGAGTAAAAATAAACTACTAGGACTACATCAAAATAAAAGGTTGCACAGCAAATGAAACAACCAACAAAACTAAAAAAGTAAAAATAAACTACTAGGACTACATGAAAATAAAAAGCTTCTGCACAGCAAATGAAACAACCAAAAAAACTAAAAAGGTATGGGGGAAGATATTTGCAAGTGACATATCTGATAAAAGTTAGTATCCAAAATATATATATAGAACTTATACAACTCAACACCAAATAAATAAATAAATAAATAAATAAATAAATAAATAAATAATCTGATTAAAAACGGGCAAAAGACATGAATGGATGTTTATTCAAAGAAGACATACAGATGGCCAACAAACCAACATGAGAAGATGCTCAGCATCACTCATCAGGGAAATGCATATCAAAACCAGAATGAGATATCACCTCCCACCTGTCAGAATGGCTAAAATAAAAAACTCAAGAAACAAGTGTTGGCAAAGATGTGGAGAAAAAGGAACGCTCTTGCCTGTTGGTAGGAATGCAAACTTATACAGCCACTGTGGAAGATAGTATGGAGGTTCTGCAAAAAATTAAAAAAAGAACTATGATCCAGCATCACACTACTGGGTATTTACCCAAAGAACTTGAAAACACTAATTTGAAGGGATGTATGCACCCCTATGTTTATTGCAGCATTATTTACAGTAGCCAAATTATGGAAGCAGCCCAAGTGTCCATTGATAGATGAATGGATAAAGAAGGTTATGGTATATATATACATAATGGAATATTATTCAGCCATAAAAAGAAGGAAATCCAGGGGTGCCTGGGTGGCTCAGTTAAGTGTCTGATTCTTGATTTTGGCTCAGGTCATGATCTCATGTCATGATCTCTGTACTGTGCATGGAGCCTGCTTAAGAGTCTCTAGTCCTCCCCCTCTGCCCCTCCCCCATAACTCACATGCACACACTCTCTCTAAAAAAAAAAATGAAAATTTGCCATTTGTAATGACATGAATGGAGCTAGAGAGATAATGCTAAGGGAAATAAGTCAGTCAGAGAAACACAAATACCATATGATTTCACTCATGTGGAATTTAAGAAAAAAAGTAAAGAAATAAAGAAAAAAGAGAGAGAAACCAAGAAACAGACTCTTAACTGTAGAGAACAAACAGATGATTACTAGAGGGGTGCTGGGTGTGAGATGGTGAAGTAAATGAAGAAGATTAAGAACACAATTCTTCTTTTTAAGCATAATCTGAGTTTAACAGACTAGATAAGAGGTGTGGAGTGGGCAGGATTATTGGTCAGGTTAGCACAGAAAAGATCATGATGCCTTCCTCTAGGCTCTATAACTGTGCTAAGAACCCTCAAAGTGGCAAGGGGCAAGGAGGGTGTCAGAAGTATTATAAAACTGTGAAATGTGATAGTATATGCAATAGTTTATAAACCATGAGATGTAAGTCATAGATATAATTTTTTGGTAAAAATATAAATCCCAACCATGGGCATAGAATTTCAATTATAGAATGGGTTTATAATCAACAATCTGGTTGGAAAAGAACATGGTTTAAAGTTGTGTTTGCATAGCAAACACCTTGTTTTTGTTTAAATTGTGTGTGGGTTGGTAGGAAAGGAAGCAATGTAGATTATGAGTTGCTACAATACCACATGTATCTCCGGAGATATTCCATGGCACCACTGCTGAACCTCACAAATATTTTGTCAAGATAGACATTGAAGGGCACCTGGGTGGCTCAGTGGGTTAAGCCTCTGACTCTTAATCTTAGTTCAGGTCTTGATTTCAGTGTGGTGAGTTCAAGCCCCACTTTGGGCTCCATGCTGGGCATGGAACCTATGTTAAAAAAAAAAAAAAAAGATGGACATTGAAAACAGAGATAAACTCTGACCTCCATTTTGTGGAGGGATTTACCATTACCAAGTCAGACTGAGTGTGGTGCTGTGGAGGATGGGCTGAGAGGGAGATAAAAGTCCCAGACATATGTTTTTTCTCACTTGAGGATTCTGGTAGGGACTACTGGTGAGATAAGGCCCCCCTCAGATACAAAATTTGCTACCTGGCAGGAAAACTATATTACCTGAGCCTGTAGAGGAGGTCTTCCCTTAAATTAATTTAACGTTTCTATAGCATGGAGGATCTGGAGTAGTTTTAAGGGAGCATTCATCATTCCTTATCTCCCTAGCTAGATCCCCTAGCTTGGGAAGGTATTTTTCTCACATTCTCCAGAGTTCAAAGAGCTTACTGAACAACAGACACTCAATATTTATTCTTCAATATTATTCTATTATATGCCACACCAGAGCACATTTGTTTTCACAACATTTAATTAGATTTCCCGGAAATGGAGAAGCCATTGGCTTTTTTATGGATTTACTATCAGTCTGAAACCCAAGAACCTTTCCAATATTTTAATACAAACCAGTCATACTGACTTAAATTAAAGGAATGTGTTCAAAGTAGGAATAACACTGATAAAAGAGGCTTTTGATATGTTCCGGATAGCACCCAGCCTCACAGGATGACATTTTGGTGAACGTGAGTAAGACCTGGTATCAAAGGGAGATTTTTCTTTCCTGAAATATTTAAAGCATAGTTTGCTTTTCACTTGGCAGAACAACAATAACAACAACAAAAGAAACCACGTGGTCATTTTTCACTTTGCGAAGCATTCTTTACAGATGCCTGTCTAGTTGTTCTTGGATGGCTTCAGGGCACTGACACCGCATTCATCTTTTGAAAGTTCTCCACCAGGTCCAAGTGGCTGTTGTTGATCCCAGGAATGGGTGAGGCACATCATGCCTTCCAAAGGTTCAGCATTTTATTTGACTATAATGTAGCATGCTCATGAACTTATTTGGCTGAAGATTCTGTCTTTCACTGTATCTAGAACCTTGTAAGACAACAACATTCTATGTTTCTAATGTAAATTTAGCAGCAGTACCTAGTGCAGTGCCTAGCACATAATAGATGCCGAATGAATACTCCAAGACAGAATGGTCTAGCCATTATCTGCAAACCTAGAAATGTGCTGAAATTCTTGTATAGATATCTACAACAGCCTCCTCTCCTAAAACATCACCCTAAACTCTGCTCTATTGCTATTTGGGACTAGATAATTCTTTGTAGTGGGGGGCTGTCTTGTGCATTGTTGGAGGTTTAGCAGCATCCCTGGCCTCTACCCACTAGATGCCAGTAGCATTCCTCAGTTTTGAAAACCAAAAATGTTTTCAGACATTGACAAATGTCCCTTGGGGGGCAAAAGTCACTCCCAGTTGCAAATCACTGCCCTAAACTAAGCCTGATTGTGTGAAACAGATCTAGCTCTAGGCATGAGTTGAGTCAGCAGTTGTAAATAATGAAATATGATATGAGCACCCTGGAAATGCTCTTTTGACCAATAATACCTCTCCTGCCCACAGCATCCTCTAGGAAAGCTGATCATAAGCGCTGTAGTTGGGATAGTTCCAGAAAGTTAAGAGCAAATGACTGAGCAATCAGCTAGGGAAATGGTTCGTTTTTGATGAAAAAAAAAAAAGAAAAGGACAGTCACTCAGGAGTCATGCAATCACTTGTGGAAAGCTGGTGTCCAAGAGGTAATGTGGTATACTGTGGAACAAAAATGGAAAGTGAATCAGGAGACTTGCATTTTAATCCTGGCTACTGACCAGCTGTGTCTTGTAGGGAACCTCTCTTCATTTGTTTGATAACAAGGGGCTGAACTAAGTGACCCATAAGGGTCTTCTTAACCCTCATGTGTGAAAAATTATGGATTTGTTTATCTAATGAATAGTCTGTTGTTAACCTATTTTTATAGAGGAGGAGCCAGGCTTTGGAGGAATGTAATGCAGGAATCAGAGAGGTAGAGATTAGAAGTATGGGAAGATAAGTAACAGGGTTTGGGGAATGACAAAGTCTAAGATAAGGGTAATGGAACTTGTGGTAAAGGGAAATCAGAATGTACAAGGAAAACACAAAAGCCATTTAATTTTGCTGTTCTGTGTATGAGTGTGTGTGTGTGCGTCTGTGCACATGTGTGCACGCAGGTTGGCGGGGGTGCTGAGTCGGCCACAGCCAGCAAGCTAGCTTTCCTTATGGCTCCTTAGGGAAGAGAGATTACTCAGGAGAACAGTCTCTTTTGCCAAATATGAAAACCACCATCATAGGTTACTGAAAGCAATGGGCACTATTGTGTGTGTATGGAAGTTCTCACTGGAACATTCAGTGGATTCAACTACATTACCTTATTTTGCAGATGTACATGTCAAAACAGCCCATAAATATTATGTCTTATGGAAACCAATGTCATGATTCATTGACTAAAAAAAGTAAAATGGCCTGAAAGATTCTGATATTCAATAACACAGAACTGAGGGTACAACAAACCTGGCTGGAATTTGAATGTTTGAAGAGTTTTTCAGCCATTTTGAGTTTGATAAAAGAGCAAGCTCATTTTATGAAGCAGTCTTAACCTTACTTTCTAAATATCATGCGTATTTGAAAGGAAATTCAATCCATATGTTTTTGATTAATTTTACTTAAATCATCAAAATATTATTTCTTAAGGGTTGTTTGATGTCTAAGAAGTATTTAAGCCCTTTGAATAATTTTTAAAATATATATATTTTTTCTCTTTAAAACAGGAAATCACTTTTTAAAGAGTTTAGATGGGTTTGGACACAAATGAGATTCAGACTTGAATCTTGACCCTGTAAGATTAGGGAAAGTTTGAAACTTGCCAAAATAGACTCTCCCATTCCTCCCTAAAAATCAGTACCTTCTGATATTATATTGTCAGCAGAAATATTTTGGGCATTGTCCAACAAAGTAAAATATTTTGTTATAGTTTTCTCTCAGTCATAGGGTTCGTAACCTCAGTAAACTTTGATTCCCCTCTCCCTCCTTTGTATTGGTCTTTGTATCAGGTAAGTCACTAAGTTCTCTAGCTTCTTTCAATCTGTCTCTTTCTCTTGATTTTCATTGCCTTCACCCCTTTCAGGTTTTTGTCACATCAGACCTACATCATGGCATTTACCATCTGGCTTGTGCCTCTCCCTTTCTAGTCTCTCCCAGCACTGCAAATGTATATGTTTTTGCCTTTTAATCCTCACCAAAATCCTCACTAAGTCCTTACTAAAATCATCACTCTCCCACTAAAGAATCTCCAGTGGTTCCTAAAGCCCATGAATCCTTTAGTTTTCATTTGCTGGCTCTGGCATACCTTTTCAAATGTATCAACCTTTGCTGACCAATGGAATATCCCTTCTCAGAGTAGTTTGAGATAACTCAAACTACACGTGTACTTAGGTCTGAGATGCCCTTCCCCCTCTTCTTCCTGCTCTTTCAGTGAGAACTAACCTTGGTCTCACCTCTTTTCTGATGACTAGTGCCAATGCTATCACTCTATTTATTTATTTATTTTTATTATTTTATTTTATTTTTTTTTAAGATTTTATTTATTTATTCATGATAGTCACAGAAAGAGAGAGAGAGAGGCTGAGACACAGGCAGAGGGAGAAGCAGGCTCCATGCAGGGAGCCCTATGTGGGATTCGATCCCGGGTCTCCAGGACCGCGCCCTGGGCCAAAGGCAGGCGCCAAACCACTGCGCCACCCAGGGATCCCTATTTATTTATTTTTAAAGAGATTTTATTTATCTATTCATGAGAGACACACAGAGAAAGAGAGAGAGAGAGAGACGGGCACAGACACAGGTAGAGGGAGAAGCAGGCTCCATGCAGGGAGCCCTATGTGGGATTCGATCCCGGGTCTCCAGATCGCGCCCTGGGCCAAAGGCAGGCGCCAATCCGCTGTGCCACCCAGGGATCCCCCTATCACTGTCTTTAGAGTTCTTGTATCACTCTCTTTTAAGCCTCTTGTCTCTCTGAGTTTGCGCCTGATCTTATGCTGCTGTAGAGAATCCTTTCACTTCATGATGTTTATGTCTTGCCTCTTTATCTGGACTGGAGACTGAGTTCTAAAGCATTGGTTCTCCAAGTGTAGTCCCTGGACCATAGCATCAGCATCATCTGAGAATTTGTCAGAACTATAATTTTTTAGGTCTCACCCCAGAGTTGCTAAGTCAGAAATTCCAGGTCAGGGGTTCAGCACTCTGTGAATAAGTCTTCCAGATGATTTAGATGCATGCTCACATCGAGAACCACTGTTGTAAAGAAAAGGACAAATCTTATGCTTCTTTGTATCTTCCACAATGCCAGGGCAAAGCTGAAATGTAGAAGTTATTAAAATTCTAGATAACTTGAATTTTAAGACAAATGCTCAACAACATGCAAAGAAGAGTGTTAAAACACTTTCAAAAGTTTGTTATAAAAAAAGTTTGTTATGAAATTTTAAGAAATAAAAAGCTACTATTTCTTACTGATTGTCATGCAAGATTATATAGATTGCAAGTTTATTAGTAATTCTCATAAGGAGAATTTCTTCATTTTTTCCCTTTTCTTAAGGATTTTAGTGTTGTTCAGTACTGAGTAGTCAGATGATAGAATTCAGCACATTATGTTTCTAACATTCTTGAAACTCTAAATCTGTAGTTTATGGATGATTTTTTTTTTTTTTTTTGGAGGTTGTGTGCTTGGTGGCCATATGTGAGCATGGAGAATAATTTCCTTCTATTTCTTATTAAAATCCTTTATGATAGCTTAGAACTCTCATGCAGTAATGAATGTGCTACAGAATAAAAAAATAATGATATGCAGAGAAATCAACCCTTTGTGTATATCTATACACCAAAAGGGGAAAAGTGAATTTAACTCATTATTTTTTGAGAAATATAAATATTGCATTCTTCTCTACCCTCCTCTAATCAAATTTTACACATCACCAGAGTTTACAGGCTTCAGTGCTGAGGTTAGCTTTAACCCTGTTATATATTTTCTTTACTCCCCAGGAAAGCTGTATAGTCAGTGATGAACCCTATAAAGTCCCTGGGTCTGGCAGGTCTGCCAATTGAGCAAGCTTATAGTTGCCTTGAGCCAACTGACAGTACCCGTACATATGAGCCCAGGAAGATGACAGAGGAACCATGGGTCTACCTTAAGTACAATTGGTAACACCCCATAAGCCTGTTTTTCGATTAGGGGCAACAAATTAGTCAGTACAGTCTTGGAGGAAGAGTTTGTGCTTTGGAGTCAGACAAACCTGAGTTTGAAGTCCAGTTCTCTGTCTCTAATTAGCCATGCTTCTTACTGGTTTCTCTTTTGGAATGAGGTTTCCAATATGTATCCTGCAGGGTTGTTGAAAGAGGACGGCTAATATATGCAAAGTACATGATCTAAGTTAGATGTAGTCAGTAAATGTTGGTCTCTAATAATTACTGTTTGTAATTCTTTTAATTTCAAAGACATAACTTGAATGAAGTCATCCCCTGTTGGGCTTTTTTAATTTCAGAGAGTTCTGCTTCTAATTCTAATTCAACACAAGTTGAACAATTTTTCTATTGTTTTCTCTCTTCTTTATTGAAGCTGCACCTCTTGAGTTTCTGGAAAGCAGGTGGGTAGCTACATTAGTACTATCATTTACTGAGAAATCAAGTCTGTCTGGATCTTCCTTCTTTCATTGAACTAGTATTTATTGGATGCTTACTCTCTGCCAGAATGAGGATGCACAAGTGTGCACTGAGTATGGGATCAGAGCATGGTCTGCTTAATTTCAGCCAATAGTCATTTCAGAGAGCTGAAATGCAAACTTGTGACTAGAATTACCATATTGTTCATACTTCCCTACAATCTCAGATTTGGAGTTGTGGAAGCTGGTATATGCCTGCATGGTGAGATTTAATGCAAGGACTTAATACAAGAACATTTCCACCATTGACTAGTAGCATGAGAACCACTGTTGTTCAGGAAGAAACCTGATGTTTCCTCCACTAGAGTTAGTGCTTAGTCAAGGCCTTGGCTCTTTTATTCTCTGATGAAGAAGAATATAAGTTAGAAGTAATACTTTTTCCTTGTAGCATTCTCTGAACACATTAACAAAAATTATCTGATCAGCAAAGCTATGCTTAGTAAAGAATAGAGAATTAAGAGGATAAATGTACTGAGCATTTTCTTTGGAGGCCATCTGGAGAGGACTGTCAGGGCCAGTACAGGCAGGCCTGAGTGGAAGGTCTTGGGCAATTAGGGCCTGCGGTAACTTCCAAGATGGCTGCCAGTGATTCTTGCTTCCTGTTAGTTGCACTCTTATGTTGTCTCTATGACTTTGAATGAGGGTTGCTTTTGTGAACCAGTAGAATACTGTGGAAGTGACTCCCAAAACTAGGTCACAAGACATTGAGGCTTCTGCATTAATCACTAAATGAATCATTCTGGGGAAAGCCAGCTGCTGCATTGTGAGGTCACTCAAGCAGTCCTTCACAGAGTTTCTTATGGTGAGGAACTGAGGTGTTCTGCCAACAATCAGCACTAATTTGCCAGGTATCTGAATGAGCCACATTGGAAGTGGATTTTCCAGCCTTACTGAAGCCTTCAGGAGACTATAACCCATGTTGATCTTGACTTCAACATCATGAAAGACCTGAAGGTAGAACTACTCAGCCAAACCACATCCAAATTCCTGGCCTACAGAAACTGCATGAGATAATAAACATGTGCTGTTTTAAGACGCTAGGTTTGGGGTAATCTGTTCAACAGCAAGAGATAACTAATACAGAGCCCAGCATATGGTGCTAGATTCCTGGAGAAAAGAGCAAAGTTAAGGAAGCATGTATTCAAAGGGAAGATTAGAGATACCAAAGACAGATACTTTTCTTACACTTTATAAAGGGGATAGAGATGGGGCTGGGAATGTTGGTGGGTGAGAGGAAGAAAATTTAGCATGCAATTCCCAGAGTATGTGAAAGAAAGAAAAAAGGCAAAAAGGATGGATGTTAGTTTAGGAAGGACTCCTGAATGAAAAATTTGGAAATGCTTCTATATTTCAACACTAGGGAGGTTTTGAAAATTGATTTTTATTTGAGCATTATTTGGATTTCATCAAACAGTAGAGTCATAGTAATATAGGTAAAAGAAGTCTCCAGAGATTCTTTAGGCCTTCTCCTCCTTCTCCAAGATTCTAGTTAAAGACCAAAGACAATCTGACCTTTTAAGTCAACATGCCAATGAAAGCAGCAGTTTCCAAGGCTTGGCAAAAGGTTTCATATTTAAACAAAAAGAGGCTCTTTCTAAAATTATCTCCAACTATATGAAACTATGAGTCACTTTTATACCTCTAGAAATAACTTAAATGACATATATGAGCATTTAGGTAAGAAGCTTTGTATTAGAGATTAAATTTTTTTAAACAAATTGCTTTCTTTTCACATGGTTTTATAACTATGAACGTCTTATATGTTTTTAGTTGGGGAAAAGAATGGGTTTCTTTGGAAAGGGGCAAGGCAGGAAATCAGTAATGATTCATACCACTTTTTCACATGCTTCTCTGACGAGTTTTAATCACAAATCTGTGTCCACTTGTATAACAAAAACATTAAAAGAGGGTGTTTTAAACTGCTTCTTTTTATTAACCATGTATTTGGTCTTGTAAATAATACACGCAAGGACATCCTTGTTACGTCAGTTGGAAAACAGTGATTAACTACCTAAGCTGTATAACTAGGAGACAAGGATATCTTGCAATTTTATATGTACTTCTTAAATAGCTATGTGTTTTCTCTTGTGCTATTTAATTTGATTTAGGTACTTTAAATTTTAGAATTCCTTTAATTGATTTTGAATGTTAATGATCATTTCTATCTTACTCTACATTTGATGGCAATTTTTAGGACTCTAAAGATAATTTTCTATGCCACAATAGTCTTTTGAAAGAAGGGCACATTTATTTGAAATAAATACACTGTTATTTTTAAGCTCCCTTGATACGGTTTTACTTTGGCTTTCACTTAAGTCTAATTCCTTTTCCCCTTTGTTTCTATTGGGATGAGATAATCTTAGGTCTGTAGAGTCTTGTGTTGGAAATGACTATGACTACACAGACATAGCATAATATTTAGTAGGAAGAAGAGAAAGAGAAATATCATTAGTAATGTTCATTAACCATTTGAAAATACTTAAGTCCTACATAACCAGAGAGGAAAATGCCTCTTAACATATTTATTATTAATTTGGGTGGCTGAAACATAGTATGTGCACAAAATTATGAACCTAAATTGAATAGGAAGAGAGGAATGGAATTTAAAAATTATGACAAGTGGGAGAAATGGTTAAGGAGGCTAGATGCATTAACAATGGCAGTAATATAGGACATTTATGAATAAGAAAATTACTTCGAGGTAGACAGCTCAACAGATGAGTAGGGTAGCATGTGAATATAGTACATACTTCAGTAGGAGCCTATGGAGTTGAGCAGGGATTAGAGATCTTTTTCTCTAAATATTTTAAGCTTGGGGGCCATAAAGTCTTTGTCATAACCGTTCAACTTGGCAGCTGTAGTTGAAAGCTGCCATGGATAACATGTAAATGAATGGATGTGAACGAGTTCCAATAAAACTTTATCAGCCTGAGGGCTGTAGTTTATCAATTCTATTCTATAGTATATAATTTTTATTATTAATTTTTTTGTAAATCAAGAAATTGCATAATGTTTGCAGCAGCTTCTGGGAATCTAAATAATGCTAAATGCTTAAAAATGTATATGGAAGAGTCAAGGGACACTGGAAACTGCAGAGATTTTGTGGGTAGGAATAGAGTTGACTCCAGTTGACACCACATTGAGTACATCTGCTGCAAATACCAGGGAACCACTTGGGAGAAAAATCAGTGTCTGTGACCCATTCTGTTTTCATTTTAGTGAATATTTCAGCACATAGCCTGTGCTGAGGACCTACATAGATGCCCTTTATATTGGCATTGTTAGGAGCCTTCCAGGTCTGATAGCCAGCATGTCTCCCAGTAATCAGGAGAGATGATGTTCAGTTCTATTTTAGTTTACACAAACAAACAAGCAAACAAACAAACACAAAACATCTCCTTTTGATGGCTTGTAATACTCTTAAATGTCCTGAGATAGAAGATGGAGCCCTTGACACTTGGAGGGGTGATGGTGGAGAAGAGAAATCTGCATTTATACTGAGATGTGATTAAAACAGGGCTAACTTAAACCTCCTACCCCTTATCAAGTGGAAGAGGAGTAAGATACAGCCTCTATAATATTCTTTGACTTCATAATTCAATTCCATTGTAGGACTCTATACTAAGAAAAATCTTAGAAAGACTGCTAAAGATTTATATATAATATTTTAATTTTAGTTTCATTTATTAAACCAAAAATGTAACGAGGTTAAATATCCAACAGCAGGAAAACAGGTAAATACATTATGCTACATATGAGACAAAATAATATATCCTTTTTTTTTTAATTAATTTTTATTGGTGTTCAATTTACCAACATACAGAAAAACACCCAGTGCTCATCCCATCAAGTGTCCACCTCAGTGCCCGTCACCCATTCCCCTCCAACACCCGCCCTCCTCCCCAATATATCCTTTTTTAAAAATAAAGATTTATTTATTCATTTTGAGAGAGAGAGAAGAGTACAAGTGGGGGGAAGGGCAGGAGAGACTCTTCCAAGTAGACTCCTTACTGAGTGAGGAGCTCTGTTCCACAACCCATGAGATCATGACCTAAGCTGAAACCAAGAGTTGAATGCTCAACTGAGTGAGCCACCCAGGCATCCCTAATATGTTGTCTTTTAAAACTGTTTGTTGAAGACAATTTTATGATAGGCAAATTCTTAATATGATTTTAAGTGAATAAAGAAGAAGACATACGATCCTAATTTTAAAACTTTTAATTCCAGTATAGTATAACAGTTTTACATAAATTTCAGGTGTACAATATAGTGATTCGGTGATTCAATACTTAAAGTAGTCATCAACTTAGGTTCATGAGTGACAAGAGCTGAATTCCCCTGTTGACCTGAGTACTCATTTAGAACTGTCACTTAAGGGAAAAAATGCATATCTATGGTGTTCATCTATCATGGCTGTGCCTAATAGAAAAATAAGTCCATGTGAAACACCCACTGGGGATTGCTAGAAACATTTGGTTGGGAGCAGATATGATGTGTTTTATGGGAACCCAAAGATGTTCATAAATAAATAGGAATATAAACTAAAATTTATAAAATTAAAATTTTAGTTATTATTTATGTTACCATGTTTGCATCCACATGTTGAGGTCTCAGGAAGCTTGGGCTAACACGTATTTTAAAAATTTTATACTTTAGCATATATTATATTTCTTAATTGGGAGAGGTAGTGAAAAAGACAAACATATACATGAAAAATTGGAAAATATAAGTAAATTAAAAAATAAGGAGCAAAGAAAGCATAGAAATATAGAAAAGTATACACAGTATAGAAGGTAGAGACCTAGTAAAGATACGAGGCACCTAAGCCACTGTGTCTTACAAAGTTCCTGAAAACTGAGTGTAAATTAATTCTGATTTTACTATCAACCAGGTGATTAGTTAAATGATTAACACACCAATTTCTGATATGTGCAAATGTTTCCTTTGGCAATTAGTTCTGAAAGAAATTTCTCAATGGATTTTCATATAGGAAGCAATGTCCTTAGCAATATCCGCAAGAAAATACCAGAAAGAGTTTCACAGTGCTGCCTCTAGGTTAACTAAAAGGATATTGAATCAAAACAGATCTTAGGCAGAGAAAATCAAGAGAGTTGGAGGTGCACCTTGACAACAGAACATGGGAGATGATGGCCCCACTTGATCCGGGAATTAAACCTATATCTAGAGAAATGGTTGGAATCTATGTCCTTCAAATTGTCTTCATTAATATCCTTGCTTTACAGGAGGCTTTTTTTTTTTTTTTTTTACATGTTGAGCAGCAGGTTATTTTTAGGAACTTTCCTAGAAACTGCTGTAAACTCTCATTTTTTTTCCATTTGCCCACATAACTGCTAGAAAACATTAGCTCTCCTTCTCTATAGTCTTTTCAGTCTTGCGAGATTACCTCTTATTGACAGAATTTAATCCAGAGCCATAGTTGAAAAGGATTTTGGGAAATTTATATCTGGGCATTTCCCTTGTGATAGTAAGAACATAGAGGAGGAAGCTATAATGTGAAATGGATAACAGACCATCTAGAACACTGCAAAATATTAGGTGGCAGATCTCCAATGGCAAGTCAACAAATAGAAAAGCAAACCAAATTGCCAACAATAGGTAGTTATTATTTTTTTTTAAGATTTTATTTATTTATTCATGAGAGAGAAAGAGAGAGAGAGAGAGAGGCAGAGACACAGGCAGTGAGAGAAGCAGGCTCCATGCACAGAACCTAACGCGGGACTCGATCCTGCATCTCCAGGATCATGCCCTGGGCCAAAGGCAGGCGCCAAACCGCTGAGCCACCCAGGGATCCCTTATTTGTTTTAAAATCACCTTTAAAACAAAATTGTATGTAGGGATGCCTGGGTGGCTCAGTGGTTGAGCATCTGCCTTTGGCTCAGGGCATGATCCTGGGGTCCTGGGATCGAGTCCTACATTGGGCTCCCCATGGGGAGCCTGCTTCTCCCTCTGCCTGTGTCTCTGCCTCTCTCATGAATAAATAAATAAAATCTTAAAAAAATTAAATGTAGAAATATTTGTATGTAAATGCAAAGGAAAAAAATACACACCAGTATGAGAATAAAAGTTTGGGAGTAGAATTTTATAGGACCAAAAGAGACTTGTACATTATGTTATCTGAAATTCATGCATATATGGTCAATTAATTTATAGCAAAGGAGCCAAGAATATATAATGAAGGAAGGACAGTCTGTTCAGTAAACTGTGTTGGAAAAATTGGACAGCCACAAGCAAAAAAGTGAAACTAGACCACTATCTTATACCATACACAAAAATTAACTCAAAATGAATAAAGACTTGAACATAAGATGTGAAACCATAAAACTCCTAGAAGAAAATGTAGGCAGTAAGCTCCTTGACATAGGTTTTGGTGATGATTTTGTTTTGTTTTGTTTTTGTTTTTTAAAGACTTCATTTATTTATTTATTCAATGAGAGACAGAGAGAGAGAGAGAGAGAGAGAGAGAGAGGCAGAGACACAGGCAGAGAGAGAAGCTGGCTCCATGCAGGAAGTACGATGTGGGACTCAATCCCAGGACTCCAGGATCATGCCCTGAGCCAAAGGCAGATGCTGAGCTGCTGAGCCACGCATGTGTCCCGATTTTTTAATCTGATACCAAAAGCAAAAGCAACAGAAGCAAGAATAAACAAGTAGGACTAGGTCAAACTAAAAAGCTTTTGCACAATAAAGGAAGCCATAAACAAAATGAAAAAGCAAAAAAAAAAAAAGAAAAAGTAACCTATTGAATGGGAGAAAATATAAATCATGTATCAGATAAGGGGCTGATACCCAAAATATATAAAGAATTAATGCAACTCAATAGCAAAAATCAAATAATCTCAATAAAAAATGGGCACAAGACAAACTGTGGAAGGAGCCTCGGTGTCCATTGAAAGATGAATGGATAAAGAAGATGTGGTCTATGTATACAATGGAATATTACTCAGCCATTAGAAACGACAAATACCCACCATTTGCTTCAATGTGGATGAAACTGGAGGGTATTATGCTGAGTGAAGTCAGTCAATCAGAGAAGGACAAATATTATATGTTCTCATTCATTTGGGGAATATAAATAATAGTGAAAGGGAATATAAGGGAAGGGAGAAGAAATGTGTGGGAACTATCAGAAAGGGAGACAGAACATAAAGACTCTTAACTCTGTGAAACGAACTGGGGGTGATGGAAGGGGAGGAGGGCGGGGGGCGGGGGTGGATGGGTGATGGGCACTGAGGGGGACACTTGACGGGATGAGCACTGGGTGTTATTCTGTATGTTGGCAAATTGAACACCAATAAAAAATAAATTTATTATAAAAAATAAAATATTGTGCTACTGTTCTCATATAAAAAAAAAGGACACAAGAGCTGAATAGACTAAAGAAGACATACAAATGGCCAACAGGTACATAAAAATATGCTCTACATCATGAATCACCAGGGAAATGCAAATCAAAATCACAATGAGATATCACTTCACACCTGTTAGAATGGTTGTTACCAAATAGACTAGAAATAATGTGGATGTGGAGAAAACAGAACTCTTGTGCACTATTGGTGAGAATGTAAACTGATGCAGCCATTATGAAAGCAGTATGGAGGTTCTTCAAAAAATTAAAAATAGAAATATCATATGATTCAGAAATTCCATTTCTAGGTATTTATCTGAAGAAAACAACTCAAAAAGATATATGCATCTCATGTTCATTGTAATATTATTTACAATAGCCAAGATATGGAAACAGGCTATGTCTATTGATGGAGGCATGAATAAAAAATGTAGTATGTATTTATACATGCATACATATATGCATATACACAATGGAATATTATTCAGCCATTAAAAATATTGAAATCTGACCATTTGTGACAGCATGGATGGAACTTGAGGGCATTAGGCTAACTGCAATAAGTTAGAGAAAGACAAATGCCATATGATTGTTCTTATATGTGTAATCTAAATCACGACAATAACAAGAGACAAACTCATGAAGAACAGATTGAAGATTGCCAGAGGTGGGGAGCTGGGGGAAATGCGTGGAGTTTTTGCTTTTTAATGACTTTTTAAAGTTTATTTATTTTTTTTCAGTAATCTCTATGCCTAACATGGGGCTTGAATTCACAATCCTCAGATCAAGAGTTGCCAGTCAAGTGCCCATTTTTCAGTTTAAATAAATTTAATAATAATAATAAAAAAGAAGATTAATTTCTTATTCTACATATCTCACCATACAACAAGCATCAAACTCATGGTTCACTCACAAGCTTTTAAAATGTCAGATGCCAAACAGGACATTTATGATTAAGAATCTGGATCTGGAGTTGTCTACTCAAAACTTGAGTTGGAACCAATAACAGCTGATGTCTGAAAGAAACAAAATTGAGTCAACTAAAGAGAATAACTAATCCCGTGGATTTAGGCCTTAGAACCTTGGGATAGGTAATACATCTGGCTCAGAATAATTCATACAGATGAATTTTCTAGTTGTGATATGCCATTCTTATCATTTCAGTTACTGTCCTTTGTCTTTGGAAGACGGGTAACATTCAGTCAGTTGATTTAAATTTATTTGGTGCTCATTATGCTGGTTGTGATTATCCTGTTATATTTACTGAATCTTGAGAGAGGACTATATATATTTGTTCATGTTAAAAGAAGGGTCCCTATAGCTACATGTGGGGCCCCAGGTACATTAGAGCAGTCAGGTAATATATCTCTTTCAATATATTTCATTTAAAATTGTAATACCTGGAACATTCAGTTAAAAATGTTTTTTTTTTTTTTTTTATGACTTGTTAATTTTAGCTATTCTCACTGGTGTAAAGTGGTATCTCATTGTGGTTTTGATTTGTATTTCCCTGAGGACAAGTGATGTGGAGCATTTTTTCATGTGCTCAGCCATAAGAAAGGATGAATACCTACCATTTACATCAACTTGGTTGGAACTGGAGGGTGTTATGCTAAGTGAAGTAAGTCAGTCGGAGAAAAAAGCTTATCATATGATTTCACTCATATGTGGAATATAGAAATAGTGTAAGGGACCATAAGGGAAAGAGGGGGAAACTGAGTAGGGAAAAATTATGGATGAAGACAAACTATGAAAGACTTGTGACTCTGGGAAACAAATGGAGGGTTGCTGAAGGGGAGGTGGTTGGGGGAATGGGGTAACTGGATGACGGGCATTAAGGAAGGCACATGATGTGATGAGCACTGGGTATTATAGTATATGTTGGCAAATTGAATTTAAATAAAAATAAATGAAATATATTTTTAAAATATGAAATTTTGTGTATTCTATAATTAAAAAGAAAAAATAAATGGAACTATCCTGGGTTAAGTAGTACCTTAACATCGTAATAGCTTAAACTACTAATTTCTATGATAGGATATTCTGTGATTACTCTGAAGTCAATGAATGGCAGAAAACTTTAGTTCAATTTTTGCATTAGCACTATATGATATGACTTTGGAAAAGTAATTTCATTTCCTTTTTCTTTTTTTTAGGATTTATCTATTTATTTGATTTTAGAGAGAGAGAGAGAGCATGAAGTTCAGAGGGAGAGGGAGAGAATCTTGAGCAGATTCCATGCTGAATATGGAGCCTGACTCAGGGCTTAATCCCATGACACTGAGATCATGACCTGAGCTGAAATAGAGTCGGACGCTTAACCAAATAAACCACCCATGCACCCTTAATGATTTGATTTTCTTAGAACTCTGTTTTCCCAGTTGCAAAATAAGGGATTGGATTAGGGAATTTCTAAGATCCCTCTCAGCATGGATAGCCTATAATTCTAGGATTTGTTAGAGAGAAATATTAGAAGAATGGAATAGTTCTAGGTGTGTGAGAGGAAAAGGCACAATATTTCTGGTCTTTGGGAAGCAAGAGGAAGTGCCCCAAATTGCTAAGGATTCAGAAATTTAACCTGTGGGCAATTGAAGGTAACTTTTGCATACAGTAAAGTTTTGCTGAAGTTCATCTATCTTTCTTTCTTTCTTTCTTTCTTTCTTTCTTTCTTTCTTTCTTTCTTTCTTTCTTTCGATTGTATTCATTTGTTCATGAGAGATGCACAGTGAGAGGCAGAGACCTAGGCAGAGGGAGAATCAGGCTCTCCTCAGGGAGCCTGATGTGGGACTCAATCCCCAAAGCTGGGATTACACCCTGAGCTGAAGGCAGACACGCAACCGCTGAGCTACCCAGGTGTCCCATGAAGTTCAGCTTTCTTTCTATAAGACACTTGAAGTTACCCAGAGATATTTATTCTTATGTCTATGAACAGGGATTATATTCAGATAGTTTGTAACAAAATTACTCTATGTGCTATCTTTGGAGGGCATCCTTTCTGATTGTTTGGGTCAATTCTTGTATGGATTGTTGAATATTAATCCTAGCCATACATCATACTTATACATCTAAAGAGGTATAGTCCTTTCTTGTTTCCATTAGGAAGAACCTAGATGTAGAGTCTTAAGGTTTTACCATTTTCTGCTATTAGGGGATCAAATTTTGCAAGCAGTTTATGTCAGAGCTGAAGATCCACCTCTCAGGAATGAAAGACTGAAAATGAAGGTGAATATCTTTCCAGTAAAAGTGAAACTAGACTTCTTATTTATACAATCCAAGGAGAGTAAATACATAAGGGCCAAACATATCAGTTGAAAGAAGTCTATTAGTAAAAAAGCATATTAGCAAAATTAGATGTAATGATCTAAGTTTTTTGTTATCTTTGTAATAATGATATACTTTCATACCATTTCTTGGGCAGTATTATTAACTTTTGACATTTACTAAGTATCATTTATGTCCTCAGTACTGCATGCTATATAACAAGAGTCTTTTAGAGATGGTATTATAAAAAAATTCTAAGAAACATACTTACAAAGACTGATAACCCATGCACTGGGGCCAAAAAGGGATTTTGTATGTTCACGATAGGAATAGTCAATATAATTAAGATGTTAATTTTTCTCAGATTGATTTAGAAAGTCAACTCAAACCCCCAGTCAAAAATATCAGCAGACTCTTTTCTTCCTCCTTTCCTTTCCTTTCCTTTCCTTTCCTTTCCTTTCCTTTCCTTTCCTTTCCTTTCCTTTCCTTTCCTTTTCTCTTGGAAAAACTGATTCTAAACTTTATGTGGAAACGCAAAGGATCTAGAGGACAAAAATGGAAGACATACAACCATCTAATTTCAAAACTTATGATGAAACTGCAGTAACCAAGATAGTGTGGTATTAGTTTAGTGTAAAGATAGACAAATAAATAAGTGGTACAGAATAGAAAGTTCACAAATACACACCATGCATATGTGGCTAATTGATTTTCAGAAAAGGTATTAAAACAACTCAATGAGGAAAAAATGATCTTACTTCACATTATATACAAAAATTAACTCAAGATAGATCACAGACCTAAAGAGCTAAAAGTAGAAAATTGCTAAACAAGAACCTGTGAGGGCAACCCTGGGGGCGCAGCGATTTAGCGTCGCCTGCAGCCGGGGGCGTGATACTGGGGACCAGGGATCGAGTCCCACATCGGGCTCCCTGCATGGAGCCTGCTTCTCCCTCTGCCTGTGTCTCTGCCTCTCTCTCTCTCTCTCTCTCTCTCTCTCTCTGTGTCTCTCATGAATAAATAAAAAATAAAATCTTAAAAAAAAGAACATGTGAGAAAATCTTACAAAACAATTCAAATGGTGAGCTTTTTGAGGCTAGTGACCCACTCCATCATTAATCATTTATCATTTATCTCTTTTTCCTCAGTACCTAGCACAGTGTCCAGCCATAGGAAGTATCCAAGGAACGCTGGAACTCAGACCTAGATTTGTTCTTGTATTTCACATCCTTGGTGTATTCTCTCAGGGTTATACTGCACTAGTGGAGAACTGGGAGCTGCATAAGCCTCAGCCCTCAAAGGAATTTGCTCACAGCACTTCTGAAATGAAAGAAGGGGGTTTCCCAGTCTTGGCCCATAGTTGATATCTCCTCAGTTCCTAACTGATCCTACTCTAGATTGGACCTGGTAATGCAACCTCGTTGGCCACCCAGGTTGAGACTCTGAGAAAATACAGTGAACTAGAGTGCTGAGGGTTATCAGTGAAAAGATGGTTCATCCCTGGGTAATAGTTGTTCCACAGGATTATAGTGAAGGGCACTTAAATTACCATAAACAAGTAAAATATTTATTTTTAAAGAATGCACAGGAAGGACATGATGCTATTTCTTAAGAAGGGGAGACTTTGTTCATTTCCTGTTCTCTGAATTAGAGATGTCTAATTTTTTTTACTCATAACTTAAACAGGTCCTAGAAATACTGTAATTGAGAACTTTTTTGTCTTTCCTCCTTTTAAGTCTCACCATTATGCTAGCTATTTTCTAAGCACTAGTGGCATCTTCATTTAAAACTTTAACTAGGGACACCTGGGTTACTCAGTGGTTTAGCATCTGCCTTCCGCTCAAGGAGTGAGCCCAGGGTACTAGGATCAAATCTGTCCCGCATGGAGCTCCCTGTGGGGAGCCTGCTTCTCCCTCTGCCTGTGTCTCTGCCTCTCTCTCTGAAATAAAATCTTAAAAAAAAAAATAAACCTTTAACTAATCTAGTCTGCATTGGAGTTAACACTAGATCTGAGTCCTCCTGGGGAACTGCTGTCATTTAGCAATAGAAGTCCTATTTTTCAACAGGAATATATGGACCATGGTTTCTCACCATGCTCAGAAAAGCATAAAGAAAAAAAAAGCATAAAGAACTCACCTTGTCCATTTTTGAACTTCAGATCCATATGCCTTCTTAGTAGTATCCTAAGCTTCACATCTTTTTTCTTGATAGAGTTTCATTCCCTTCCCTTGTGGTTTATACATTATTTTGTCTTATAGGAGGAGATGCTTTACTTGCAAGCATACCTTTTCTTCATGTATCACCAAATGAGTACTGCTAGATAAACTACCTTTAATTCAGGTCAAGGTTTACTCTTAAAACTAGAGGGCTTCATCCAGAAGAGGCCCTATTCCAGGATCTAGAGTTATTTTGAACACTCTCCACCATACCTTGGCACTTGGCTAAGTCTACTCCATATGCTTTAATGGTTATATATGAAAATCATTTGAGCAAGATCTATGATAATTATTAGATTGTTATATTTGAAGAATCCCTGATAACTAAGTAATTTATTCCTTTCTCCAAAATGACTGCATTTATCTGCTTGGATGTCGTATAAACATTAATTTAATTTTGAGAGTAAATTAGCAAAGGATTATCTTCAGACAGCTAGAGGGCTGCATGTGTGTTTGTGTGTATATATATATATATATTTATATATATATATATGCATAAAGCATAAGAACCAGAATAAGATTTTATTTGTATTTTTTGTTATTGGTCCCCAGGAATAGAGGGTCTTATGAATTATAATTCTTATGAATTTTACCTCAAGGGAAAGTTACACAATTATGATTAAAATGTGGCATTCAGAGAGGTCTATGTTAAGCATTCCTCAGCTTTATCAGGGATACCCTGAATAGCACAGTGGCAGGAGTAATTTTTTTAAACTATGTCAGCCTGCAAGGGTTCTACCATTTACTTTTTGATATAAACAGATTCTGTCCAGCACTTACCAACAACTTGACCTACATTTTGAAGTACAACAAAAAATTTCAGTGAAAAATAGAAACCAAGAGTTCTTGATTTAAAGCTAGAAATATTTAAGACAGGGAGTGTTTATAGGTACTTCTTTCTGTTTATCATCTTAAAATAGATGCAGTACCAATGAAGGTTCTAGGATTTTATTTTGGCCCACATTTAAAATGTTCTGAGTAAATGCATGTGGTTTACTTTCGCAATGTTTACAGGCACAGTCAAATAGCATTTAATGTCTAGGGTTAACCTCAAAATATTATCTGTTTTACTGAAGTAGAGTGTCGTATCCTGAGCAGGGCAGGACAGTAGATGCATTTATTCTGTGAAATTTTTTCAAAGCCAGTTCCATGAACTCTACTGAAACTCCAGTCCTTAGTTCAGTCAGTGATAATTATTTATAGTAAATGGTATTTATTATTCTCTTATGTTTGGACTTTGGGTAGAGGACAGATACTGTTGAATACATTGAAAGGGTTTCAGGAAAATAAAGAAGGAAATTTCTTTTCCTTTTAATAATGCAGCACTTGTAGGAATGTAGGCTATATGCTTTAGGCCAATGATCAGTTATGCCTAGTTATAGACAGTGATGATTTTGTTGGGCCAATTGTCTGTTATCTCAAGAATAGGGAAATATGCCTGGGCGGAGGGCTGCTGGGGATGTTTCTCTAACCTTTCCTCAAAGTAGGAAGCTATTGGGTGTTGCCTGGTACTACCTCCAACTCTGAGGAGACCTTACTTTTTCATAAAGATATGGAGCCTTTCTTCATAGGATTCAAATTCTATTATGATGTTCTTTAGTAAAAAATTACAGAAAACCTCAGAGTGTCTGCTGGCTCAGTTGGTAGAACATGAGACTCTTGATCTTGGGGTTGTGAGTTCGAGTCTCATGTTGCATTAGGAGATTACTTAAAAAAATAACAGAAAATCTCCTTTTATGTAAGCCCTTTCTTGTTGACTAGGGACAGTTTCTCATCTTCCTCTATTCCTTTTAACTTTGAAATATATAGGGACTCTATTTTCCCTTTATTTTTTAATTAAAAAAAGATTTTATTTATTTATTTGTCAGAGAGAGAGAGAGAGAGAGAGAGATCGAGAACGCACAAGCAGGGGGAACAGCAGGCAGAGGGAGAACAGGCTCCCTGCTGAGGAAAGAGCCCCATGTAGGGCTTGATCCCAGGACCCTGGGATCCTGAACTGCTGGGATCCTAACCTGAGCCAAAAGCAGGTGCTTAGCCGACTGATTCCACCCAGGAATCCCTTTTATTTTGACTTTAAACTAGAAGGAAGTAGAGATAGAGTAACAGAAGAACAAATTTCTAAATAACAGAGAAGAAGCTTCTTTTATAAGGCTGAATTTAAAACAATCCCCTGAGTTTTTGGCTAGGGCATTTTTGGGCTGCCTGAACATATTTACCAGTCCACTTGCTATGAACAAAGTCACCAGTATGCGTTTATAGATGGATCTATTTCCTTGTTGTTTGTGTCATCAGGCCATGAGAGCTCTTTTAGCTTAGTTACTTAAAGTCAACGCACAAAAACAAATTCTCATAAAATCGTCTGGAAAAAATTAGAGAACCCATAGCTGATTAAACATCTTATTAGATTAATCTATAAGAATTTAGATACATGTAATTATACATGTTAATTTGTATAAGGATTAGTGTTTATAGCATTAAATAAATACTGACCCACCCAAGTGCAAAGCAAATCAGTTTGAGAGCAAATTAAATGTTTTTTGGAGATGTTTTCAGACATACCTCAGAATCTTCTGCTTGGTAACTTTTGCTTAAATGTGTGTATGGTGGTTATTTTATATGTCAACTCGACTGGGCTAAAGGATGCCCAGATAACTGGTAAAACATTATTTCTTATGTGTCTGTGAGGGTATGTTTTTAGAAGAGGTTAGCATTTCAGTTGGTAGGTTGAATAAAGAAGATTGCCTGCACCGAAGTGGATGTGCATCCTCTAATACATTAAAGGCTTGCATAGAACAAGCCAATAGAGGAAGGGTAAATGTGCTCTCTGCTTAAGCTGGGATATCCATCTTCTCCTAACCATGGGCATCAGCACTTCTGGTTATCAGGCCTTCAGATAGGGACTGAATTATACCACTGGCTTTCCTGGTTCTTCAGTTTGTAGATAGCAGATTATGGGTCTTCTCAACTTTCATTATTGTGTGAGCCAATTTCTATAATAAATCTCTATATCTATATCTAATCTATCTTACTAGTTCTGGTGTGTGTATGTGTGTGTGTTTTCAAGATTTTTTTTATTTATTCACGAGAGACGCAGAGAGAGAGAGAGAGAGAGAGAGAGAGATGCAGAGACACAGGCAGAGAGAGGCAGAGAGAGAAGCAGGCTCCATGCAGGGATCTGATGCAGGACTTGATCCTGGGACTCTAGGATTATGCCCTGGGCCAAAGGCAGATGCTCAACCACTGAGCCAACAGCCTTCCCTGTTTTCTGTTTTTTAGAATCCGGATATAGCACATAAGATATAAACAAAATCACTCAACCTTAAATCCTCATTTTAGGGATGTTTACTGGTTTATTTTCATTGTTTTTTTGAAAAGGTAAAGTATCTTACAGTGAAGTAAGACATACTCTGTGACTTTAGAAATTATTTATACATTTATTGGAAATATATCTAATTGAAACAACGTAAAAGTTCAACACTAAGGCATTGGTTATATAAATTAAGATGATTAATATAATATTAAGTTGTTTAATAAATATAAATATAATTAAAATAGTATTGCCAATAAATATTTACTAATACAGAAATATCTTCATAAAATATTGCTAAACTTAAAAAGTTCACTTAAAACAAATAAGCATATATATTGTAACACTCAAAAGAGGTAAATTTACATACATAAGAAAAGTTCTAGAATAGCATTATCCTATTGAAATATATTACAAGTCACAAATGCATTTAAAGTTTTCTAGTAGCCACATTAAGACAAGTGGAAAGAAATAATTGAAATTAATTTTAATAATATATATTAATGGACAAAATATATATTTTTAATAATAAATTTATTTTTTATTGGTGTTCAATTTGCCAACATACAGAATAACACCCAGTGCTCATCCCATCAAGTGCCCCCCTCAGTGCCCGTCACCCATTCACCTCCACCCCCCTCCCTCCTCCACTTCCACCACCCCTAGTTCATTTCCCAGAGTTAGGAGTCTTCATGTTCTGTCTCCCTTTCTGATATTCCCTCCCATTTCTTCTATCTTCCCTTCTATTCCCTTTCACTATTATTTATATTCCCCAAATGAATGAGAACATATAATGTTTGTCCTCCGACTGACTTATCACTCAGCATAATACCCTCCAGTTCCATCCATGTTGAAGCAAATGGTGGGTATTTGTCATTTCTAATGGCTGAGTAATATTCCATTGTATACATAAACCACATCTTCTTTATTCATTCATCTTTCGATGGACACCGAGGCTCCTTCCACAGTTTGGCTATTGTGGCCATTGCTGCTAGAAACATCGGGGTGCAGGTGTCCCGGCGTTTCATTGCATCTGTATCTTTGGGGTAAATCCCCAGCAGTGCAATTGCTGGGTCGTAGGGCAGGTCTATTTTCAATGGAACAGAATAGAGAATCCAGAAGTAGACCCTCAACTTTATGGTCAACTAATATTCGATAAAGGAGGAAACACTATCCACTGGAAGAAAGACAGTCTCTTCAATAAATGGTGCTGGGAAAACTGGACATCCACATGCAGGAGAATGAAACTAGACCGCTCTCTTGCACCATACACAAAGATAAACTCAAAATGGATGAAAGATCTAAATGTGAGACAAGATTCCATCAAAATCCTAGAGGAGAACACAGGCAACACCCTTTTTGAACTTGGCCACAGTAACTTCTTGCAAGATACATCCACGAAGGCAAAAGAAACAAAAATAAAGAACTATTGGGACTTCATCAAGATAAGAAGCTTTTGCACAGCAAAGGATACAGTCAACAAAACTAAAAGACAACCTACAGAATGGGAGAAGATATTTGCAAATGACATATCAGATAAAGGGCTAGTATCCAAGATCTATAAAGAACTTATTAAACTCAACAGCAAAGAAACAAACAATCCAATCATGAAATGGGCAAAAGACATGAAGAGAAATCTCACAGAGGAAGACATAGACATGGCCAACACACACATGAGAAAATGCTCTGCATCACTTGCCATCAGGGAAATACAAATCAAAACCACAATGAGATACCACCTCGCACCAGTGAGAATGGGGAAAATTAACAAGGCAGGAAACCACAAATGTTGGAGAGGATGCGGAGAAAAGGGAACCCTCTTACACTGTTGGTGGGAATGTGAACTGGTGCAGCCACTCTGGAAAACTGCGTGGAGGTTCCTCAAAGAGTTAATAATGGACAAAATATTAACTAACAAAATTATTAATGATATTTGATATATTTTTGTATATGAGAATATTTCACATGTTTTTGAAATTCACTGGGTATTTTACCATTAGAGCACATTTCAGTTTGGACTAGGTATATTTCACATGTTCAGTAGTGTCATGTGGCTAGTGGCTACCATCCTGAACTATGTAAAACTAGAACAACATGCATCAAAAATTAATAGTGGCTGTCTATAGATGGTAGAATTATGAATTTATCTTTTCCTTACTTATATTTTCTAGTTTTTACAATAAACATCTATTACTTTTATAATAAGGTTAAAAAATCCATGTTTAAATAAGTGTTTCATAAAGTGTGGTGAAACTCCCATTTGCTTATACCTCCAAGAAGTCCTCTAATGGAGGAAGATATAATAATCTGTGTTTACAAGACAGTTGAAGTTTATGAATTGAGACTCAAATCAGTACTATACGTAGTCAGGGGACTGTATATATGTGTGCATGTACTTACATATATGTGTGTGTGCATGTGTGTGAATGAAGATGGTGTGTGAATAGCTTTCTGTGAATCCTAACAATTCCCACAGTCATGCGTTGTGGCAATTCCCATAGGATGCATGGTGGCCCTGAGGCATGAGCAACATAGCCTTTTTTTTTTTTTAGCCTTTCATTGAGGATCATTAACCTGAAGTGATAGTCCTTAACATCAGTCAGTTCCATTTTTCTTCACTGGAGTATCTTCATATTTGTTAGCCCAGAATGACCCACTGTACTAAACACAAAATCAGGCTAGATAGTTCTTGGGTTGAGTTCTAGAGGTTAAACATGAATATTTCAGAGCAGTTGGGGCCAGTTTCCCATCAAAAGTAACCTCTTGGGAATTTGGAGTACTCAAGTATTAGCCAAGTTAGGGTCTAGTTCAATATTCCTCTGAAATGACACACTGGAATTATTCTGTCAGAGGGAGCTATGGAATGTACCCTACCACGTGATCAGAAAGCCCTGAACTGTAAACAGTGAAACTTTTAGAATGCCAAATGGAGTCATATGGAGATCAGTGACACTTTATATGCTATCGTCTTAGTGGCCTCATAACAAACACTGTATTCATTAAAATTGCACTTGAGGTACCTTGACCTATGTCAATGATGGGCTAAAATATTGGACTAAATAATTTCTAATTCATTTGGCTTTTATTATACTAAAGTTAATCATAAAAAACTCATATGGTATTAATGCCTGTGTCATAAGTCCTTTATCAAATTTCTACCCACAATTCATTATTAATTTTTCAGGAGATTCCAGATGTTCTGGGGATGGAGTTATGGCAAACATGAACTGGTTCCCCAAGGTTATGCTTAGAGCAGTTTGAGCCAATCTGACAACCTCATGTGCCTTTAAGTATAAAGCACCTGCCAAGCCACATGTGCACCAGACCTCTGGAATTCCCTGGCATTGTTTTCCTGAGCAGGAGGCTAGGGTAGTGGGGTACTCATGAAAGCACTCAGTATTTATTTCTTTCTTTTTGTTTTAAAAATAGAACATTTCTACAAAATAAGCCTCATCTCTGGTTTCCAAACCATAAAATTCTGAAGCAAGGTCTTTTAGGAAGTCACTGTATTTCTGAATGAAACTTCATCACTAAGTCCCATCATCCTTTTCTTTTTTTTTTAAATTAAATTCAATTTGCCAACATATAGTATAACACCCAGTGCTCATCCCATCAAGTGCTCTCCTTAGTGCCTGTCACCCAGTCACCCCATCCGCCCCCCACCTCTCCTTCTGCAACCCTTTATTTCCCAGAGTTATGAGTCTCTTGTGGTTTGTCTTCCTCTCTAATTTTTCCTCCACTCAGTTTCCCTCCTTTCTTTCATAGTTCCTTTCATTATTTCTTTAATATTTTATTTATTCATGAGAGAGAGAGAGAGAGAGAGAGAGACAGAGACAGAGAGACAGAGAGACAGAGAGGCTGAGGGAGAAGTGGGCTCCGTGCAGGGAGCCCAACGTGGACCCGATCCCGGGTCTCCAGGATCATACCCTGGCTGAAGGCAGCGCTAAACCGCTGAGCCACCCAGGCCACCCCGCTTTCACTATTTCTTATATTCCACATGAGTGAAACCATATGATGGTTGTCCTTCTCTGATTGACTTATTTCACTCAGCATAATACGCTCCAGTTTCCATCCATGTTGAAGCAAATGATGGATATTCATCCTTTCTGTCTCATCATCCTTTTCAACTGTTGCAACTCTCTGCAGAGAGTCTGATGATCCTTAGCAAAACCATTTTACTTAGTGAAGATACTAACGTAAAATTAAGGAGATACAATACCTTTATTTGGGCTACAGGAATTAATTGGCATTTTATAGTCCCCTCCACCCCCTTTTTTTGACTTAATGGCACAGTAGCTATGACACTTAACTGCTCTGTTCCCTGTAATAGAGAACAGGGGAATGGAAAAATTAGTCTCTCTTCTCTTCAAGTATAGTCACAGAAAACTTATAACCTATCAAGCCTAGGACTTGGAAAAGATAATTGGGTGATCCTTATGTACTAAAGATTTTGAAACTACTTCATATCAACTTAGGTAGGCCAACTGCTTTAATAAATAGGCCCCAAAGTGTATAATAGCTCAAATTATAATACAAATTCATTTCTTGCCCATGCAAGTGTTGGGTAGGGAATAGGTGGGCAGTATCCTTCCTCCACACAGTCATTCAGAAGTCCAGGACAATGGAGGCCTTGCCAATTTCAGTATGCAGATGATCCAGGTTTCCCACTAGGGGAACAGGGCAGAGAGGAAAATGCATAGGAGAATTTTATGGACTGGAATTGGACATGGCATGTAACATTTCCACTCACTTTTCATAAGTTAGTATTCATTTATATAGTCTCACCTAACTGCAAGGGAGACTAGGAAATGTAGTCCCTGGCTGGGAATCAATTTTCTTTTCTTTTTTCTTTTTTTTTTTAAATTAAGATTGTATGTACTAATTTGAGAAAGAGATAGAGAGAGTGCAAGCAGAGGGGAGAGGGAGAAGCAGGCTCCCGGCTGAGCAGAGGACCCCATCTGGGTGGGGCTGGATTCCAGGACCCCGGGATTATAACCTAAACCAAAGGGAGACACTTAACCAATTGAGCCACCCAGGTGCTCCTGGGAATCAATTTTCAAATAATCTTTACACTATGGATGAGGGGCCATAAATTTTTGTTTGACAATTAGTTAGCTATCACTGTTTAATGATCTGCCCTTTTCCTTTTGAGAAATTTAGGCAGATGAAAAATTAAAGCTAACAGATTAAAGAGAACAGATCATTTTCCCCAGGAATAGTCTTAATGATGGAACCTTCACCTCAGCTGTACACTGTCTCCATGAAACTTGAGTAGAGGAGATTGAAGAAGAAAGGAGATGGGAGGAAAGAAGGAGAGAAACACTGAAGGGAAAAGATGGAAAAGATAGTAAAAAAATATGATGAGGTGATAAGAAGATAAGATTGTACTACATTGGATATTCTTGGGGATTAAAAAGAGTTTCCAGCATTTTACATCTCTCTTATTTCTTTATTGTGCCATAAGACAATTTTAGGTAAGCTGGGCCTGGGCTCTGGGTTCTAGTAATAGTGGGTTAGTTGTTTTTATCACTACACTAATGAAAAGATAACGCATTTGCAAATGATTTGCAAACTACACAGGATTATCTGATTGTAATTATGATGGGTTTTAGCATTAGACATAATACACATTTTTAAAGGTTATATTGCTGGGCTAAATGAGAAAATCACAATTTACTGATTGCAATTCCATTTTACTAAATAATGTATTGATGTGTAAAAATTCATATAGGTAAAGACATACATCCTCATTGTGTAGCTTGATGGATTTTCACAAAATGAATGTCAAGAAACATAACATTACCAGCATCCAGAAAATCCTCCTGTGCCTATTCCTTGTCATTATACTCTCCTTCTCCAGAGATACCTTAACTTTCTATAATTCGAGTTATATAGTATGGATTTTTTGTGACACAATTTATATTGTTGCATATGGCAGTAACTTGTTAATTATATGTATATTCTCTCTCTCTCTCTATAATGTATATTCTCTCTCTCTATATATATGTATGTAATATAGTCATATATATTCAAGAGCATTTTTTTTTTGTTTCCAGTTTTCAGCTATTATGAATAACTCTGCTAGGAACATCTTTGTACATGTCCTGTTGTCTGCAGAGGTACACATTTCTATTCAGTATTTACCTAATAATGAAATTTATATCTCATTGAATAGGCAGATATTCTCTTTCAGTAGATACAGCTAAGCACGTTTTCAAAGTGGCTATAATAATTCACCTTCCCAGTAGCAGTGTATTCAAGTTCCAGTTTTTCCACATCCTAGCCAGCACTTATTGTTAATCTTCTACTTCCAGTCGCTCTGATGGATATATAATGGTTTCAGATTTTCTGGTGATTAATGAACTCAAGAGCCCTTTCCTATGTTTATTAGTCATTTGGGTAACTTCTTTTGTGAAGTGCCTGCTTATGTCTTTTGTCAATTAAAAAAATGTTACTGTTTTTTTTTAAACAGTAAAAAAATGTTTTTCTTATTGCTTTGTAGGAATATGTCATCTGTTCTGGGTATGAGACCTTGGACAGATGTCTACATGCACATATCTTCTTTCATTATTTGGTTCATTCTTTTAAATAGGTCTTTAAATATACAAAAATTACTAATTCCACCATCATTTTCTTTAAGAATAATGCCTTTTTGTGTAATGTTTAGGAAATCTTAGGGTGCCTGGGTGGCTCAGTTGGTTAAGCATCTGATTCTTGATTTTGGCTCAGGTCTTGATCTCAGAGTTGTGCAATTGAGCCCCATGTCAGGCTCTGCACTGGGCGTGGAGCCTGCTTAAGATTCTCTCTCTCTCTCTCCTTCTGCTCATGTATACTCTCTCTCTACTGAAAAAAATCATATTACTTTAATAATGTATAGAGTATACTTTTTTTTAAAGGACTTTCATTGTGCCACCTTTCATATGTAAATACACAATCAAATTAGAATTGATGTTTTAATATAGTATGAGGAAAGTTCAAGCTTAATGTATTTTGAGTCAACTGGATATCCAATTGACCTAACATTATATATTGAAAAGACTCTTTTTTCAACACTTGTAGTAGTGCCGTGTTGTCTTGCTCAGATTCCCGTTTACCAGGTGGTGCATCCATGCTGTCAGATGCTGTGTCAACAGTTCATGGCTGATCCTCAGATAACTGATCCTTTCTTAAAAAAAGATTTTATTTATTTATTCATGAGAGACACACAGAAAAAGGCAGAGATATAGGCAGAGGGAGAAACAGGTTCCCTGCAGGGAGCCTGATGCAGGACTGGATCCAGGACCCTGGGATTACAACCTGAGCCAAAAGCAGATGCTCAACCACTGAGCCACCTGGGGGGGGGGGGGGGGCCCAACTGGTCGTCTTTTAATGGGAACCATCTACCCCTGGCAGTTACATCTCCACTGAGGATGTTCCTGAGCCAGTGAATGATGAATGTAGGAGCATAAAAGCCTGGCTTTTTTCCTTGGGAAGGGTTAACCTGTGTTGGGTTTATGCTTCTGAGCCTCATCCTGTGGATTAAACTATAGCTAGCTTTCATCAAAGACTGCACCTTTGCGTGGCTCCTTCTCCTTTCCTAATTCTGCCTAATTCTCTCCCCATAGAATTTTTTTTCCGAAGGGCATTGTCTCAATAAATTATGTATACTACAAACCCGGAACGAGACAAAGGCAGAATCGAAGCCCGGCACAGGCAGTGGACGCGGTCCCACCGAGAGCTGAAGATGGCAGTGAACGTACACTCAACGTCCTTCACCAGTGATAACCTAAGTCAACATGATATGCTGGCCTGGATCAATGAGTCTCTGCAGCTGAATCTGACAAAGATTGAACAGTTGTGCTCAGGGGCTGCCTATTGTCAGCTTATGGACATGCTATTCCCTGGCTCCATTGCCTTGAAGAAAGTGAAATTCCAGGCTAAACTAGAGCGTGAATACATCCAGAACTTCAAAATACTACAAGCAGGTTTTAAGAGAATGGGTGTTGGCAAAATAATTCCTGTTGACAAATTAGTAAAAGGAAGTTTCAGGACAATTTTGAATTTGTTCAGTGGTTCAATAAATTTTTTGATGCAAACTATGATGGAAAAGACTATGACCCTGTAGCTGCCAAACAAGGTCAGGAAACTGCAGTGGCTCCCTCCCTTGTTGCTCCAGCTCTGAACAAACCGTAGAAAACTCTCAGCTCTAGCAGTGCAGCTCCACAGAGGCCTATTGCAACACACAGAACTACTGCAACCCCTAAGGCTGGCCCGGGTGTGGTGCAAAAGAATCCTGGTGTGGGCAACGGGGATGATGAAGCAGCTGAATTGAGGCAGCAAGTCAATGTATTGAAACTTACCGTCGAAGACTTGGAGAAAGAGAGAGATTTCTACTTTGGAAAGCTAAGAAACATTGAATTGATTTGCCAGGAGAAAGAAGGGGAAAACAACCCTGTATTGCAGAGGATCGTGGACATTCTCTATTCCACAGATAAGGGCTTTGTGATATCTGATGAAGGGGGCCCACAGGAGGAACAAGAAGAGTATTAACAGCCTGGACCAGCAGAGCAACATCTGAATTCTTCACTCCAAATCATGTGCTTAACTGTAAAATATCCCCTTTTATTATTCTTAGAGGACTCACTGGTTTCTTTTCATGAGCAAACAGTACCTCTTCTTAAAGTGCACTTTGCAGAAGTTTCACCCCTTTTCCAATGAGTTTGAGATATGAGCTTTTACCCTGTAGCAGAGCAGTATTAACATCTAGTTGGGTCACCTGGGGAACAGAGAGGCCGACCATGGGGCTCACTGTGTGGATGCTGGTAACACTCACTGCTGGAGAAGGTGATTTTATGTCATACACTGAGGTGGAGTCCTCAGTAGAGAAATGTAAAGACTGATTTGAATTTCAAGCTAATGTGAAATCTTGGCAGAGAACGTTTTAATAAATAAATGCCTTAAGAGTATTTTAAAAAAATAAATAAATTATGTATACTACAAACCCTATTTCAGGCTCTGTTTCTAGGGAACTTAACCTAATACCTTTGTTTCTAGAAGTGGGACGTACACTCTAAGAATGGGATCCCAGGTTGGATCATTTTCTGTCAGTATAATAGAAATGCCTCATCATCAGTTACAATAATCTATTATGATATGTGGTAGAAGTACAACTGTTGAAACTTCTACCTGTGGTGAATGGGAATGTGTATAGGGGAAGAATTTGCACTGGCTTGTTCAGTATCTCTGGCATTTGGAAGATAGCAGAGAAAGAATATAAGAATTGTGAAATTGGGTGGGTATTGTTGATTGCCATTGAAAAGAGAAAATCATAGGCTCAGGACAATCCATCACCAATTTCATGCTAAGTGTGAGAGTTAGGGGACAGCTTACATAGCTTTCAAAGTGATCTCATTTTTCTACTAGTGAGGGAGAGATGGAGATGAAGATCAGGCATAGAACCTCATTTTTAAGAGTGGCAGAACTTTGGAAAAGGCTGAATTCTCAGCCTAGCCAAATCTATGCTAAATATAAGTGCCTGATAGGGGATCCCTAGGTGGCTCAGTGGTTGAGCACCTGCCTTCAGCCCAGAGCGTGATCCTGGAGTCCCGGGATCAAGTCCCGAGATCAAGTCCTGGGATCGAGTCCCACATCGGGCTCCCTCCAGGGAGCCTGCTTCTCCCTCTGCCTGTGTCTTTGCTTCTCTCTCTCTCTCTGTGTGTGTGTCTCTCATGAATAAATAAATAAAATCTTAAAGAAAAGATAAGTGCCTGATAAAGAGTGAAACCTTAAGACCTGATATGATTGATGTTATCTAGGTACATAAACTTGAGCATGCAGATTCTCTTGTGCTCTCTATGTTTACAGATGTGGCATCAACTTTCGACTGTAGGAAAACAGAGTCTCCCTTTCTTGAAGATTGTGAGGCAGGCAGCAATATTATGTTGGTTCACCTCTGGATCTGCCCTTACTTAACCTTCCGACTATTAGGTCAATACAAGGATTAAATTTTATCATGATCTAGTTATGTACTGGGAAAACTATGGAGGGAGTGATTATTATATTAGTATTTACCGGAAATCCTAGTTAATGCAGCAGGGCAATAAATAAGTGATAAATAAATGAATGAATAAATGAATAAATGATCTCTTTTACAGATCAGAAAAGAAAAAATAAAACTGTCTTTGTTCATATATAATATGATAGTCTATGCAGGAAATCCCAAAGAATTGGTAACAAATACTATAAAAACTATAAGTAATTAAATCAAGGTCATAGAAAATAAGGTTAATATGTAAGAATCAACTTCTTTCCTGTATATTAGCAATGAACATTTGAAACTTGAAGTTAAAACAACACATTTTTTTATTATAACAAAAATTTAATATTTTGGTATAAATCTAAAAATATATTCAAGGTCTATAGGTGGAAAGCTACAAAACCCTGATGAAATAAATCAAAGAAGATCTAAATAAATGTTGAGATATTCCATGTTCATTGATAGAGAGACATAATATTGTTAAGTCAGTTCTTTTAAGCTTGATCTATAGATTCAATGGAATTCCAATCAAGATCCCAGCAAGTTATCTTGTTGGTATTGAAAAAAATATGAAATTTATATGGAAAGACAAAAGACCCAGAGTAACCAACACAGTATGGAAGAAGAACAAAGTCTAAAGACTGACAATACTTGACTTAAAACTTACAATAAAGCTCTAGTAATTAAGATAGCATAGTATCAGCAAAGAATGGACAAATAGATCAATGGAACAGAATAGATAGCCCAGAAAAAGACTCCCACAAATATTGTCAACTGGTCTTTTATGAAGGATCAAAGGCAATTCAGAAGAGAAAGGATAGTTTTTTTCAGCAGATGATGCTGAAACTACTGGACATTCACATGCAAAACAAGTCTAGGCATAGACCTTATACCATTTATAAAAATTAACTCAAAATGTATCATAGATCTAAATGTAAAATGCAAAACTATTAAGCTTCTAGAGGATAAAAGAGAATCTAGGTGACCCTGGGTTTGATGATGACTTTTTAGATATATAACCCAAAGCATGACACATGAAAGAAAAATTTAGTTAAGTTGGACTATACTAAAACTAAAAATTTCTTTATGAAAGATACTGTTAAGAGAATGAAAAGAAAAGCTACAGATGGGGAAAATATTTTCAGAACACGTATCTGCAAAAAGACTTGAATCTAGTATAAATATATATATATGTGTGTGTGTGTGTGTGTGTGTGTGTGTGTATGGAACTCTTCAAACTCTACAAGAAGATAACAACTAAATTTAAAAATGGGCCTAAGATCTGAAAGCCCCTACTAAAAAAATATTACAGATAGCAAATAAGTATATGAAAAGATGCTTAACATTATGTCATTAGGGAATTGTAAATTAAAACAGCAAGGAGATAGCACCATACTACTAGATATCTATTAATATGGTGAGCTAAACATTGTCTTGCCATATGATCCAGCTATTACACTCCTAGATGTTTGCCCAAGTGAATTGAAAACTTATGTCCACACAAAAACCTGCACATTGAATGTTTATAGCAATTCGATTTATATCTATCCAAAACTGCAAGCTGCCAAGATGTCCTTCAGTAGGTGAATAGATGAACAAACCATAGTACAACATTTCCTACTCAGTGATAGAGAAGAATGAGCTACTAAGCTATGAAAAGACACGGATGCATCTTAAATGCATATTGCTAAGTGAAAGAAGCTGGTCTGAAAGGGTTGCATGCTGTATGGTTTAATTATGTGACTTGTTTATACAGATGATAAACAGTTTAGTAGTTTCCAGGAGTTTAGGGGTGGGGTTGAATAGGGGAAGTAAGTCTTTTTGAGATCATGAAACTATGTTCTGTGATGCTCTGGAGATGGATATATGACATGTATTTGTTAAAACTCATAGAACTGGGCAGCCCTGGTGGCTCTGTGGTTTAGCGCGGCCTTCAGCCCAGGGCATGATCCTGGAGACCCAGGATTGAGTCCCACGTCAGGCTCCCTGCTTGGAACCTGCTTCTCCCTCTGCCTCTCTCTCTCTCTCTGTGTCTCTCATGAATAAATAAATAAAATCTTTAAAAAAAACTCATAGAACTTTATAGCACAAAGAGTGGAACAATGTGTATAATAAAAAAAAATCATTTAGAAAATGGAAGATCCCAGATGTAATAAGAACGTAACACACCAATCTAATTGCTTTATAAATATATGAAACAGTTTCACTATAGGGGTAGGGGTGGTGGTGGTGAAACAGTGCTGACCTGAGTAACTTTGGAAATAAGTGGAGTGTCTGCAAAAGGAACTGTACTGAGGTATTCTACTCTAGTTGATAAAATTGTTTCTCACAGGGGTACAGGTTAACAATTCTGAAATTACTATATATGCATACTAGAATTGAACAAATAAGCAAACAGATGGCCGATGGTGGGAGCTAGGTGTGTCACTGTTGGAGGTTACAGGTAAGCAAGGAGATGAGGTTAGTATGATCTGTGGGGTAATGATCTAGAGTTGGAAACATTAGTGTGACCTCATGTTTAGCCTAATATAGACAAAGATGGTGACATATAGAAATATTTATAGGTATATATATATATACATACATATACATATATATAAATACAGGTTTTATTTTCTTGCTTTTTTCAGTTGCATCATTTCCTAGAAGCAATGATGTCTCAGTACCAATGAGTGCATCTATCATCCAGATGTTGTACTGGAGAATGTAAAGGGTGAAGAGAAGTAAAAGGCACCTTGCAGAAATGGCTGGCTCTAGGACTGGGACAAAGACTGTATACAATAAATCTGAAGTATAATATAGTACTAGAAAGTAATGAAGATCTCAAATTTAAAAACTCTCCCACAATGCAAAGGATATGTTATGTCAAAGGGACATAAAAACAAACTGAAAGAGCTCCCAATGACCAAAATTGGAACAATTTGGGTAGCAAAATAAAGAAAGTAGTAATGGATTATAACACAAAGTGTAAAATAAGTAGTCATTAGTACACATTGATATAAATTATTGTATACATAAATAAATGGGAGAAGGGACAAATTTCTCATGCAGAAAAATTCAAATAATTTATGTATATACTTTATTGTCAAGGAGATGAAAGATAACTCCTCATCCCTTATATGTGGGCTGCACACAATGACTTCCTTCTAAAAGTACAATATACAAAGGAGGGAAAATAGCATCTTTAGTTGAGCATCCTAACAATCACTACCTCAGGCAAGTGATCAGGGTTAACATCAACAGTGAAAGTCATGTAGGTAGTATGTACCATCAGTAGGATGTGATGAGAGTGTCACTTTGCCTCTGGTTTTCCTCTCCAAAACCCGTAATATCCATCTGATCATAAGAGAAACATCAGACAAATCTCTACTTGACAAACATTCTACAAAATACTTTACCAGTACTCCTCAAAACTGTCAAGGTAACCAAAACCAAAAGTCTCAGAAACTGTTACAGCCTTGGGAGACCTGATGAATGAGTGAATGTAATGTGGTGTCCTAGAACAGAAAAAGGACAGTAAGTATAAACTAAGGAAATCTGAGTAGTATGGACTTTAGCCAATACAGTGTTTTGTGTTGGTCTCAGCTTATTGTTAGTTAAAAAGAGAACTATAGGAGACTTCTGGGTGGCTCAGCGGTTGAGCATCTGCCTTCAACTCAGGGCGTGATCCTGGAGTCCCAGGATCGAGTCCCACATCGGGCTCCCTGCATGGAGACTGCTTCTCCCTCTGCCTGTGTCTCTGCCTCTCTCTATCTCTCTCTGTGTATCTCATGAATAAATAAATAAAATCTTAAAAAAAAAAACAAAAACAAACTCAATGCTCATCACAAGTGCCCTCCTTAGTAACCATCACTCATTTAGCCCATCCATTCCCCACTTCCCTTCCATCAACCCTCAGTTTGTTGTCTGTAAAGAGTCTCTTACGGTTTTCTTTCCTCTCTCTCTCTGTTTTCCCCTTCCCCTATGGTCATTTGTCCTGTTTCTTAAATTCCACATATGAGTGAAGTCATATGGTATTTGTTTTTCTGACTGACTTATTTCACTTAGCATAATATACTCTAGCTCCTTCCACATTATTACAAATGGCCATGTGGTATATAAATATACCATATCTTCTTTATCCATTCATCATTGGATGGATACTTCGACTCGCTCCATAGTTTGGCTATTTATTTAAAAATATTTTATTTATTTGAGAGAGAGAGCACACACACACAAGTAGTAGGGGAGGGGCAAAGGCAGAAGCCGCCTTCCCACTGAGTGCAGAACCAGATGGATGTGGAGCTCCATCCCAGGATTCTAAGATCATGACTTGAGCTGAAGTTGGACACTTAACTGACTGAGCCACCAGGTGCCCCTTAAGATTTTATTTTTAAGAACTCTCTACACCCATGTGGGGCCCAAACTCACATCCCCAAGATCAAAAGTCACATAGTTTGGCTATTGTTGATAATGTTGCTATAAACATTGGGGTACGGGCACCTGGGTGGTTCAGTGGTTGAGTGTCTGCCTTTGGCTCGGATTGTAATTCCGCAGTCCCCGGATTGAGTCCTGTATCGAGCTCCCTGCAGGGATCCTGCTTCTCCCTCTGCCTCTCTCTCTCATGAATAAATAAATAAAATTAAAAAAAATACATTAGGGTACATAAGTTCCTTTGAATTAGTTTTTTTGTATCCTTTGGGTAAATACCTAGTATTTACCTAGTAGGGCAATTGCAGGATCATAGGGCAATTCTTTTTTTTTTAACTTTTTTGGGAACTGCCAAACTATTTTCCAGAGTGGCTGCACTGGTTTGCATTCCTACAAACAGTGTAACAAGGTTTCCCTTTCTTTGCATCCTCACCAACATCTCTTGTTTCCTTTGTTGTTAATTTTAGCCTTTCTGATGGGTGTGTGGTGGTATCTCACCATGGTTTTGATTTGTATTAACTCAATGATGAGTGATGAGCATCTTTTCATGTGTCTGTTAGCCATTGGGATGTCTTTTGGAAAAATGTTTGTTCATGTCTTCTGTCCATTTCCTAACTGGATTATTTGTTTTTTGAGTGTTGAGTTTAGTAAGTTCTTTATATATTTTGGATACTAACCCTTTATCAGATATGTCATTTGCAAGTATCTTCTCCCATTCCATAGGTTATCTTTTAGTTTTGCTGATTGTTTCCTTTGCTGTGCAGAAGCTTTTTATCTTGATGAAGTCCCAATAGTTCATTTTTGCTTTTGTTTCCCTTGCCTCTGGAGACTTGTCTAATAAGAAGTTGCTGTGGCTGTGTTTTCCTTTAGGATTTTGATGGTATCCTGTCTCACACTTAGGTCTTTCAACCACTTTGAATTTATTTTTGTGTATGGTGTTAGAAAGTGGTCCATTTTCATTCTTCTGCATGTGGCTACCCAATTTTCACAACACAATTTATTGAAGAGACTGTCCTTTTTCCACTGGATATTCTTCCCTGCTTTGTTGAAGATTAGATGACCCAATACTTGTGGGTCCATTTCTGGTTCTCTGTTCTGTTCCATTGATCTATGTGTCTGTTTTTGTACCAGTACCATACTGTCTTGATGACTGCAGCTTTGTAATACAGCTTGAAGTCTGGAATCATGATGTCTCTAGCTTTGCTTTACTTTTTCAAGATTGCTTTGGCTATTTGGTTTCTTTTTGTGGTTCCATACGAATTTTAGGATTGTTTGTTCTAGCTGTGAAAATGTCGATGGCATTTTGCTAGGGATTGCATTAAATGTTTAGATTGCTTTGCATAGTATAGACATTTTAATGATGTTTGTTCTTCCAATCCATGAGCTTTTACATTTTACATTTACAATACTTTTACATTTCTCTGTGTCCTCTTCAATTTCTTTCATAAGAGTTCTATAGTTTCCAGAGTATGTAGATCTTTAACCTTTTAGTTAGGTTTATTCCTAGGTATCTTATTAGTTTTGGTGCAATTGCAAATGGGATGGATACCTTGATTTCTTTTTCTCCTGGTTTGTTATTGGTGTATAGACATGCAACGAAGTTTTGCACATTGATTTTATATCCTGCAACTTTGCTGAATTCATGTATGAGTTCTAACAGTTTTTTGGTAGAGTGTTTCAAGTTTTCTACATAGAGTATCATGTCTTCTGCAAAGAGTGAAAGTTTGACTTCTTCCTTGCCAATTGGATGCCTTTTATTTCATTTTGTTGTCTGATCTGAAGCTAAGACTTCCAGTACTATGTTAAATAGTAATGGTAAGAGTGGACATCCTTGTCTTGTTCCTGACCATAGGGAAAAGGCTCTCAATTTTTCCCCATTGAGGATGATATTAGCTGTGGGTCTTTCACATATGGCCTTTACGATATTGAGGTATGTTCCTTCTATCCCTATACTGCGGAGGGTTTTTATCAAGAAAGGATGCTGTATTTGGTCAAATGCTTTTTCTGCCTCTACTGATCATATGGTTCTTATCCTCTCTTTTATTAATGTGGTATATCATGCTGATTGATTTGTATGTGTTGAACCACCCCTGCAGTTTAGGAATAAATCCCACTTGATCATGGTGAATAATTCTTTTAATGTACTGTTGAATTTGATTTGCTAGTATTTTATTGAAAATTTTTACATCCATGTTCATTAGGGAAATTGGCCTATAATCTACTTTGTAGTGAGAGCTTTGTCTGGTTTTGGAATGAAGGTAATGCTGGCCTTGTAGAAGGAGTTTGGAAGTTTTCCTTCCATTTCTATTTTTTTGGAACAGTTTGAAGAGAATAGGCAATAACTCTTTTTTAATGTCTAGTAGAATTCCCCTGGGAATCTGTCTGGCCCCGGATTTTTGTTTGTTGGGAGATTTTTGATTAGTGATTCAATTTATTTGCTAGTTGTGGGTCTGTTCCAATTTTCTATTTCTCTGTTTTTATTTTTGGTAGTTTGTAGGTTTCTAGGAATGTGTCCATTTCTTCCAGGTTGCCCAGTTTGTTGGCATATAATTTTTCATAGTATTCTCCTATAATTGTTTGTATTTCTGTGATATTGGTTGTGATCTCTTCTCATTCATTTTTAAAATCTATTTGGATTCTTTCTCTTTTCTTTTTGATAAGTTTGGCTAGGGTTATTAATTTATTAATTCTTTCAAAACCAGCTCTTAGTTTCATTAATCTGTTCTACTATTTTTTTTTGTTTCTATATCATTTATTTCTGCTCTAATATTTATTATTTCCCTTCTGCTGGCTTTTGGCATTATTTGCTGGTTCTTTTCTAGCTCCTTTAGGTTTAAGATTAAGTTGTATATTTGAGACTTTTCTTGCTTTTTGAGGAAGGCCTGTATTGTTATACACTTCCCTCTTGGGGCCACCTTTGCTGCATCCCAAATGTTTTGAACTGTTGTATTTTCATTTTCATTTGCTTCCATTTATTTTTAAAATTCTTCTTTAATTTCCTGGTTCACCCATTCATTCTTTTTTAGGATGTTCTTTAACCTCCATGTATTTGTGGTCCTTCTAAATTTTTTTCTTATTTTCTTTTAAAGATTTTCTTTATTTATTTGAAAGAGAGAACAGAGGGAAAAGGAGGGTCCCCCTGAACAGGAAGCCCAATGCAGGGCTCAATCCCAGGACCTTGGGATCATGACCTGAGCTAAAGGCAGATGCTTAACTGACTAAGCCATTTAGGCACAACCTCCCCCGATTTTTTTCTTGTGATTGAATTCAAGTTTCATAGTATTGTGGTCTGAAAAAATGCATGGTATGATCTCAGTCATTTTGTACTAGTTGAGTCCTGATTTGTGACCCAGTATGTAATCTGTTCTGAGGAATTTAACATGTGCTCGTGAAAGGAATGTGTATTCTGTTGCTTTAGGATGAAATGCCCTGAATATAGGTTAAGTCTATCTGGTCCAGTGTGTCATTCAAAGTCATTATTTCCTTATTGATTTTCTGCTTAGATGATCTGTCCATTGCTATAAGTGGGGCGTAAAAGTCCCCTACTATTAATGTATTATTACCAATGTGTTTCTTTATATTTATTATTAATTGATATGTAGATTGCATGCTTCCAAATTGGGGGCATAAGTATTTATAATTGTTAGATCTCCTTGATGGATAGATGCCTTAATTATGTTATAATGCCCTTCTTTATCTCCTATTACAGTCTTTATTTTGAAATCTAGTTTGTCTGATATAAGGATGGCTACTCTGGCTTTCTTTTGATATCTATTAGCATGATAGATGGTTCTTCATCCCTTCACTTTCAATCTGCAGATGTCTTTAGGTCTAAAATTAGTCTCTTGGTAGCATATAGATGGGTCTTGTTTTTTTAATCCATTAAAAACCCTTTGTCTTTTGACTGGAGCACTTAGTCCATTTACATTCAGAGTGATTGTTGAAAGATACGAATTTAGTGTCATTGTATTACCTGTAGAGTTGGTGTTTCTGGTGATGTTCTCTGGTCCTTTCTAGTCTTTGTTGCTTTTGGTGTTTTTTTTTTTTTTTTTTTTTTATCCCTCCAGTCAAAGAGTCCCTCTTAAAATTTCTTGCAGGGCTGGTTTAGTGGTAATGAACTCCTTTAATTTTTGTTTGTCTGGGAAACTCTTTATCTCTTCTTCTTTTGTGAATAACAGCCTTGAAGGATAAAGAATTCTTGGCTGCATATTCTTCCCATTCAGCACATTGAGTATTTCCTTCCAGTTCTTTCTGGCTTACCAAGTTTTGGTGGACAGATCTGCTGCAAATCTGATCTGTCTTCCCTTGTAAGTTAAGGCTTTTTTTTTTTTTTTTTTAACCTTTTTGCTTTCAGAATTCTTTCCTTGTCTGTCTATTTTATGAATTTGACTATGATATGCCTTGGTTTTGGTCAGCTTTTGTTGAATTTAATGGGAGTTCTCTGTGCTTCTTGGACTTTGATGTCTAGGACCTTTCTCAGAATAAGGAGGTTTTCGGCTATAATTCTTTTGAGTAAACCTTCTGCCCCTTTTTTTCTGTCTTCATCTTCTGGGATTCCTATGATACAAATGTTATCACTTTTTAAAAAGTCAATGAGTTCCCTAAGTCTAGGGAAGTCTAGGGTTCATGGTCCATTACCTTTCTTTTCCCTCTTCTTTTCAGCTTCATTATTTTCTATAATTTTATCTTTATATTAGTGATTCACTCCTGTGATTCATCCATTCTAATTTTTATGTCCTCCACTTGGGATTGCATCTCAGCTACAGCATTTTAAATTTCAGCCAGACTAGATTTTAGTTCTTTTAACTCTGCAGTAAGGGATTCTCTAGTGTCTTCTATGCTTTTTTCAAGCCCCACTAGTATCCTTATAACTGTTGTTTTAAATTCTAGTTCAGACATCTTACTTGTATCTGTATTGATTAAAATCCCTGGCTGTGAGTGCTATCTCCTGTTCATTCTCCGCCCCCCACCCCCATTCTTTCTTTTGGATTGAATTTCTCCATTTTGTCATTTTGTCCAGAAAATAAAAGAAGAAAGAAAAAGCAAAAGCAAAACAAAAACAGCAACAAAAAACTAGATCCTGGGTGTGTTTTGGTCTGCTTGTTAAAAGAATCTAGATCCCCAAATAAGAAAGAAAAATAAAACAAAATACAATGAAAGTAAACAAACAGAGAAATATGTATATATAAAGTATATATGTAGAAATAAAAGTTAAAGGGGGTACCTGGGTGGTGCAGTCAGTTAAGCATCTGAATCTTGGTTTTGGCCCAGGTCATGATCTTAGGGTTGTGAGATGGAGCCTGGCTTTGAGCTCCCTGCTTAGCATGGAGTCTGCTCAAGACTCTCTCTCCCTCTCCCTCTACCCCTCCCCCTGCATGTGCTCTCGCTTTCCCTAAAATAAATAAGACTTTAATAAAAAAGAAAAAACTTAAAAATTAATAAAAAAGAATTGAAAAGAATAGGAAAATAAATTTAAAAATAAAAGTACAAAGGAAGCTAGATACTATTTTCCTCTAGAGCTGAAGCTTTGTAACCCTCTATGAATAGTAAACTTTGTGCTAGTGAGCTCTTTGTGCCAGTATCCCAGGAAAGGGGCCTGTTGTGCTGATTCTCAGGTGGCCTTGTCCTAGTAGAAATGCACCTCCATGGTGCAGAAGTGGGACTAGGTGTAAGCAGCTCCAGACTCCACTGATAGGCACTATTTTGCTCCCTGAAGATTTTCAGATCTAGTGGGCAAGATGAATACGGTGATGCCCCTCCCTCTAGCCCTGGAGCTCAAAGTTTGTACCCCCCACACTTCGGTGAGCCCTCACAGGAGAGTAATTAATGACTGTTGTCTCCAACAGAACCTTGTGTTCATCCAGCCTATGTCTGAGTTTTTTATCTCAGGTGTGCAGCTGCATTTCAGAACTTCAAATTTTGGGGACTCCTTCCTCACAGATGCATACTGGTGCTCCCAGGAAAGGTCTTGCCACACTTCTGCCATTTGCTGGACTGTCCCAGGAAAGCAGCTACATGATCACACCATGGTTCACAGTTTGTGGCAGCACAGAGCAGAAAGCCAGTACTTAGACTCACTGTTTTCCTCAGACTTCCACTCTCCTATGCCTCAGAACAGTGCAGCACTTAAGCACCACTCATTCTTCTTGTGATCCAGGGGATCCTCAGACCATGGTGTCACACCTGGAAGTCTGTCCTGCTTTGCCACCTAAGCACCTTTAAGCCAGGCACTTCCCCCACTGTAGTAGACTTCTAAAAGTTCTGAGTGTGTGCTCTGCTGCTTATAGTATTTTGCGGTAGTGTCAGAAAGCTGGTTCTCTCCCCTCTCCAATCCACAGCTATATCTCCCTGAATTCAAGTCTCTGCACCTCTTACTTTCCAAAAGGTGTTCATTTTTCTACTTGTAGACTTGCAATTTTTTTTTCTCTCAGACCTCTGATTGATTTCTCTGGTGTTCAGAATGATTTGATATCTATTTAGCTGTATTTGCGGGATGAGACATCTTAGGGTCCCTCTAATTCTCTGCCATCCTAACTCCTCCCTGTATCTACTTTAAATATTTTACATTCGATGATAACTTCAGCTTTTCCATGGGGGCATTGGCAGCACTAAGTTATTGATTTTAGATATTTTTTCTTTTGAGAGCATTTAATGCTCTAGATTTCCTTCTAAATTTTGAAAATTTGTATTTTTGGTTCCATTTAGTGTGATATTTTATTGAGATTTCTTCTTTAAGCCATGTGTTATTTAAAAGCATGTTGCCCAATTTCCAAATATTTGGGCATTTTCCAGCCATCTTTCTGTTGTAGATTTCTACTGCATCCATTGAGGTCTGAGAACATACTTTGTATGATTTTTATTCTTTTTAACATGTTAAGGTGTATTTAATAGCTAAGAATGTGATCTATCTTGGTGAACATTGCATGCAAGCTTGGAAAGAATGTATTTTGCTGTTATTGGATGGAATGGTCTATAAATGTCAATTAGATCCAGCTGATTGATGGCGCTGTTGCATTCAAATATGTTCTTACAGAGTTTCTGCCTGCTTGCAGTCAATTACTGACAGAGAGGTATTAAAGTCTCTAACTATAATAGTGGATTTGTTGGCTTTTCCTTGCCATTTTTTTTCCTTGCCATTTTATAAGTTTTTGTTGAATGTGTTTTGACACTGTTGTTAGGTATATACATGTTTGGGACTGTTATATCTGTGTGTGTGTGTGTGTGTGTGTGTGTGTGTGTGTGTCGGTGAGGACTTTCTGGGTCATATGGCAATTATATGTTTAACTTTTTGAAAAATCACCAAACTGTTTTCCATAGTGGCTGTTATGTTTTCTTGGAGAATTGACCCCTTTTTATTAGAAATGACTCGTCTTTATCCCTAATAATTTTCCTTGTTCTATAGTCAACTTTATCTGAAGCTACTATAGCTTTCTTTGATTAGTGTTAGTATGGTTTTCTCTATGCCTTTACTTTTCACTTATCTGAGTCTTTATATTTGTCATGAATTTTGTGTGGCAACATATAGTTGGATCTTGTATTTTTGCTTTAAATCTACTTTGACAATTGTAATCTTAGTTGGCATATCAATATCATTCACATTTAAAGTGACTACTGATATAGTTGAATTAATATCTACTGTGTTGGCAACTGTTTTTTATTTTTTTCATTTGTTCTTTGTTCCTCCCTCCCCCAATTTAAAATGGTCATCTTATATATGATTCTCTTTTATCTCTTCTTTTAGTAAATCTACTGTGCTTCTTTAAAAAAAATTTAGTTGTTGCCTTAGAGTTTGTAATATATATATTTAATCTAAGTCTACTTTCAAAGAATATGTGTAGTGCAGGTAACCTATAACTGTGTTCCAAATTTCCTTCTCTAGTTCTCTGTGACATAGTGAGCATCCATTTTACTTACCAATATGCTGTAATTACCTAATTGATTTTGCTATTATTAATTTAGACAGCTACATTTTAGGCTAATTAAGAATAAAAATAACTTTCACTTATTTTATTTTACTTTCACTTATTCCTTCACTGATGCTCTTCTTTTCCTTATGTATCCTACTTTCTGAACTCTGTAACTCCTTTCTGCCTGAAGAACTGATTTTTTAAAAAAATTATTTATTTATTGATGAGAGACACAAAGAGAGGCAAGAAACATAGAGAGAGAAGCAGACTCCCTACAGGAACCTGAGCCAAAGGTAGATACTTAACCACTAAGCTACCCAGACACCCCATGAAGAACTGCTTTTAACATTTCTTTTAGTGAGGTGTGTCGTTGATGAATTCCCTTAGTTTTTATTTTTTTTGAGAGAATATTTCTCTTTCACTTTTTAAATAATTAAAATTTATTTTTTACTTTTTATATTTTAAAGTTTTTATTTTAATTCCAGTTAGTTGATATACAGTGTTATATTAGTTTCAGGTGTCTCCTTCACTCTTGAAGAATAACTTTGCTGGATATAGAATTCTACCTTGGTCATTATTTTTCTCAACACTAAACATTTTACTCCACTCTTTTGTTAGCAAAATTTATAATGGAAGCCTATTGTAATTCTTATTCTTGTTCCTCTATAGATAATGTGTTTTTCCCCTTTGGCTTTTTAAAACATTTTCTCTTTGTCTTTAGTTTTCTGCAGTTTGACTATGATAGCCTAGGAGTATATATGTGCACACATGTCAATTGATGTTTTCTGAGATTTCTAGATCTGTGGTTTGATGTATGTCATAATTTGGAAAATTCTCAGCCATTTTTACTTTGAGTATTTCTTCTTTTTCTTTTCGTGTTCCAATTTTGCCTATGTGACCTCTTTTGCAAATTGGCCCACAGTTCTTGGACTTTCAGTTCTATTTTCTTTTCTTTTTTTTTTTTTTCAGTTCTATTTTCTTATTCTCTCTTCTATTTGTGTTTCAGTTTGTGAAAATTCTAATGATAGATCTTCAAGCTCATTGAGTTTTTCCTTGATCATGTTAAGTCAATTGATAAGCCCATCAAAGGCATTCTTTTTTTTTTTTTTTAATTAATTTTTATTGGTGTTCAATTTACCAACATACAGAAAAACACCCAGTGCTCATCCCGTCAAGTGTCCACCTCAGTGCCCGTCACCCATTCCCCTCCAACACCCGCCCTCCTCCCCCCTTCCACCACCCCTAGTTCGTTTCCCCGAGTTAGGAGTCTTTATGTTCTGTCTCCCTTCCTGATATTTCCCAACATTTCTTCTCCCTTAAAGGCATTCTTTAATTCTGTTAGAATGTTTTTTAAATCTTGTTTTATTTAAATTCAATTAATTAATATATCATATATTATTGTTTTTTACTTCTAGCATTATTTTGATTATTTTTTAGAGTTTCCTTCTTTCTGCATACATTACCCATTTCTTCTTGCATGTTGTCTAATTTTCCACTTAGAGTCCTTAACATATTACTCATAGTTACTTTAAATTACTTATCTGATAATTCCAAAATCTGTGTCATATTTAAATGTAGTGCTGATGTTTGGTTTGTCTTTATAGACTGTGTTTTTTCTTGCCTTCTAACATGACTTATTCTTGAAATCTAGGTATGAAGCATTGGATAATAGGAATTGAAGCTTTTAGTGTGAGGTTTTATGTTAATGTGGCTAGGAGTTATGTTTCCTGTAATTATAGGGGTATGTTTCCTGTAATTATAGGTGCCAGAGCCTTCAAATTCTCTTACTGGTTTTGATTTTGTCTCCCCTGTTGTCTTTAGTGTTCCCCAAGAACTTCCCTTAGACTCCCTAGATAAAGTCTGAATCTTGCAGCTATTTAAGCTGAATCCATTGTTATTCTGGAGCCTGTTGGGTGGTGGTAAGGTGTGAGGGAGAAGTAGAATTTTATAATTTTGCGATTAAATCTCATTATTTTAGTGCATCCACGTCCCTGGGCTGTGACCTTTACACATTTTTTTTTCCACTGCTATAGCTCCCCCAAATGTCCTTTCCTGACTGCAGTGTCTATTTCCTGGAAGCCATGACCTGGGCTGACTATTTATTTTTCCAACTTAGGAGAGACATGAAGGCTGGATTGGGCCAATATTAGGAGGAATTCCATTCCCCTGGGTGGGAAAGTCTTTTCCCATGAGAGTAGACCTGTGTTATGGAGAAGGCTCTGAGCATATTTCACAATGGTTAATCTTTCCCTCACCCCACCTGTCAGATTTATTTGGGATCCTCACTGTGGTACCTCTAAGACTGAGGCTTTCAGGAGTCTTTAAGTTTTAAGGTAATCTACACTCATCCTCTAGCAATTTATTAAATTTTCCATTTAATTGTTCCCACTAGTTTATGGCTCCAGTGAACATATTATCGCTATGACTCTCATGATTCTTCTCTCTGGACAGATTTTACTGTTTTGGTATTTTGCCCTGCACTTTAGTTCTCTGATAAGTGTTGATTTTCAAGATTTTTGTGTGTTGGAGTTGAAACTCTAAGTTGTCTAATGACATTTAAAATAATTGTTGATACAACTGAATTAAGGCCTACCAGTTGATTGTTTTATGTTTGCCCCTCTGTTTCTATTTATTTATTTTTTAATTTTATTATAAAAAATTTTATTTATTTATTTGAGAGAGAAGGCTAAGAGAGAAAGACAGAGAGACAGAGCTTGAACGGGGAGTGGGGGACAGAGAGAGAGAATTGCAGGCAGACTCCACACTAAGCATTGAGCCCCATGTGCAGTTCAATCTTATGACCCTGAGATCATAACCTGAGCTAAAATCAAGAGTCAGAGTCTTAACTGAGTCCCCCCTGTGCCTCTGTTTCTTTCCTTTCTTTTTCTTTCTTTCTTTCTTTCTTTCTTTCTTTCTTTCTTTCTTTCTTTCTTTCTTTCTTCTTCTTTCTCTTTTTTTCTTTCTTTCTTCTTTTTTTAAAGATTTTATTTATTTATTCATGAAAGACACAGAGAGGCAGAGACACAGGCAGAGGGAGAAGCAGGCTCCATGCAAGGAGCCGGACCTGGGACTCAATCCCAGGTCTCCAGGATCACACCCCCAGCTGAAGGCAGCGCTAAACTGCTGGGCCACCCGGGCTGCCTCTCTGTTTCTTTTTAATAGGCTTTATTTTTTTAGAGCAGTTTTAGATTCACAGCAAACTTGAGCTGAAGGAACAGAGATTTCTCAAATATCCCTGGTCCTTGTACAAGGATTGCCTCTCCTATTCTCAACATCCTCCACCAGAATAGTACATTGTTTAGAATTGATGAATCAACATGGATACATTATCACCCAAAATTCAAAGTTTACATTAAGGTTCACTCTTGGTGTTTTGACAAATGTATAATGACATATATCTATAATTATATTATTCACACCACTATGTATTCATACAGAATAGTTTGACCACCCTAAAAATCCTCCCTGATTTGCTTCTCTGTTTATTTTTCAATACCCACCTTTTAAACCTTCAATTGGATTAGATATTTTTAGAATTATATTTTTAATTTATTGTATTGACTTTTATCCATACTTTGCATTTTTTTAGTGGATTATAATACACATCCTTAAATTTTTATAGTCATCTTTGATGCAATTTTTAGGTAATGATATAGTTTCATTGCACTTATGTAGATCCATTTACTGTCCCCTCAGGTCGGCTGGGAATTGTTTCTTAGTTGTCTTTCTTCTGAAAATATCCTTATGTTATCTTCATATTTGAAGGATACTTGGCTAGATAGAGAAATCTTGGCTGAGAGTTCTTTTGCTTTGAAATATTTAAATATTTCAAAGATCTCGTTCTGTTACCTTTTGTCTCTCACAGTTTTGAATGAGAAGTAGGAGTAATACCTGAATTTTCTAAGGCTGCTTTTAATATTTTCTCTTTACATTTGATTTTTAGCTCTTTGACTCTGATGTGCTGATTCTTGGATTCTTTGCATTTGTCCTATTAGAATTAACTTTTCTTAAATCTGTGAACTATGCCTCTCACCAAATTTGAGAAGTTCTCAACTACTTTTTTTCTAATACTTTTTTTTTTACCCCATTCCCACTCTCATTGCTTGTGCTTCTATTGATATGATTCTGTGATTTAATTTTTCTTCTTTAGCTTACTGATGTGATAAATTATATTAATTGGTTTTCAAAGCTTGAGCCAGCTTGGCATACTTGGATAAATTTCACTTGCTTGTGGTATATAGTTCTTCAGACTCATTATCTTCAGTTGTACTAACACTATATTCTATGTCTTTATTCTTTTGTTAAGCCAATCCTATGTATTTTAATTTTAAATATTTTATTTTTTCAGTCCTAGCATTTCTATTTTGTAAATTTTTATAGTTTCTTTTTTTTAATTGAAGCAGTCATTTTTGTTTTTTATTTTTGTCCCAAGATTTTATTATTTATTTATTTATTTATTTATTTATTTATTTATTAATACATTTATTTTTTATTGGTGTTCAATTTGCCAACATACAGAATAACACCCAGTGCTCATCCCGTCAAGTGCCCCCCTCAGTGCCCATCACCCATTCACTCCCACCCCGCACCCTCCTCACCTTCCACCACCCCTAGTTCGTTTCCCAGAGTTAGGAGTCTTTATGTTCTGTCTCCCTTTCTGATATTTCCCACACATTTCTTCTCCCTTCTCTTATATTCCCTTTCACTATTATTTATATTCCTCAAATGAATGAGAACATACAATGTTTGTCCATCTCCGATTGACTTACTTTACTCAGCATAATACCTTCCAGTTCCATCCACGTTGAAGCAAATGGTGGGTATTTGTCATTGCTAATAGCTGAGTAATAATCCATTGTATACATAAACCACATCTTCTTTATCCATTCATCTTTCGATGGACACCGAGGCTCCTTCCACAGTTTGGCAATTGTGGCCATTGCTGCTAGAAACATCAGGCTGCAGGTGTCCTGGCGTTTCATTGCATCTGTATCTTTGGGGTAAATCCCTAACAGTGCAATTGCTGGGTCATAGGGCAGATCTATTTTTTTTTAATTAATTTTTATTGGTGTTCAATTTACCAACATACAAAAAAACACCCAGTGCTCATCCTGTCAAGTGTCCACCTCAGTGCCCGTCACCCATTCCCCTCCAACACCCGCCCTCCTCCCCTTCCACCACCCCTAGTTCATTTCCCCGAGATAGGAGTCTTTATGTTCTGTCTCCCTTCCTGATATTTCCCAACATTTCTTTTCCTTTCCTTTATATTCCCTTTCACTATTATTCATATTCCCCAAATGAATGAGAACATACACTGTTTGTCCTTCTCCGATTGACTTATTTCACTCAGCATAATACCCTCCAGTTCCATCCACGTTGAAGCAAATGGTGGGTATTTGTCGTTTCTAATTGCTGAGTAATATTCCATTGTATACATAGACCACATCTTCTTTATCCATTCATCTTTCGATGGACACCGAGGCTCCTTCCACAGTTTGGCTATTGTGGCCATTGCTGCTAGAAACATTGGGGTGCAGGTGTCCTGACATTTCATTGCATCTGAATCTTTGGGGTAAATCCCCAACAGTGCAATTGCTGGGTCGTAGGGCAGGTCTATTTTTAACTCTTTGAGGAACCTCCACACAGTTTTCCAGAGTGGCTGCACCAGTTCACATTCCCACCAACAGTGTAAGAGGGTTCCCTTTTCTCCGCATCCTCTCCAACATTTGTGGTTTCCTGCCTTGTTAATTTTCCCCATTCTCACTGGTGCGAGGTGGTATCTCATTGTGGTTTTGATTTGTATTTCCCTGATGGCAAGTGATGCAGAGCATTTTCTCATGTGCGTGTTGGCCATGTCTATGTCTTCCTCTGTGAGATTTCTCTTCATGTCTTTTGCCCATTTCATGATTGGATTGTTTGTTTCTTTGCTGTTGAGTTTAGTAAATTCTTTATAGATCTTGGAAACTAGCCCTTTATCTGATACGTCATTTGCTAATATCTTCTCCCATTCTGTAGGTTGTCTTTTAGTTTTGCTGACTGTATCCTTTGCTGTGCAAAAGCTTCTTATCTTGATGAAGTCCCAATAGTTCATTTTTGCTTTTGTTTCTTTTGCCTTCATGGATGTATCTTGCAAGAAGTTACTGTGGCCAAGTTCAAAAAGGGTGTTGCCTGTGTTCTCCTCTAGGATTTTGATGGAATCTTGTCTCACATTTAGATCTTTCATCCATTTTGAGTTTATCTTTGTGTATGGTGAAAGAGAGTGGTCTAGTTTCATTGTTCTGCATGTGGATGTCCAATTTTCCCAGCACCATTTATTGAAGAGACTTTCTTCCAGTGGATAGTCTTTCTTCCTTTATCGAATATAGTTGACCATAAAGTTGAGGGTCCACTTCTGGGTTCTCTATTCTGTTCCATTGATCTATGTGTCTGTTTTTGTGCCAGTACCACATTGTCTTGATGACCACAGCTTTGTAGTACAACCTGAAATCTGGCATTGTGATGCCCCCAGCTATGGTTTTCTTTTTTAAAATTCCCCTTGCTATTCGGGGTCTTTTCTGATTCCACACAAATCTTAAAATAATTTGTTCTAAGTCTCTGAAGAAAGTCCATGGTATTTTGATAGGGATTGCATTAAACGGGTAAATTGCCCTGGGTAACATTGACATTTTAAGAATATTAATTCTTCCAATCCATGAGCATGGAATATTTTTCCATCTCTTTGTGTCTTCCTCAATCTCTTTCAGAAGTATTCTATACTTTTTAGGCTATAGATCCTTTACCTCTTTGGTTAGGTTTATTTCTAGGTATCTTATGCTTTTGGGTGCAATTGTAAATGGGATTGACTCCTTAATTTCTCTTTATTCAGTCTCATTGTTAGCGTATAGAAATGCCACTGACTTCTGGGCATTGATTTTGTATCCTGCCACGCTGCCAAATTGCTGTATGAGTTCTAGCAATCTTGGAGTGGAGGCTTTTGTGTTTTCTATGTAGAGTATCATGTCATTGGTGAAGAGGGAGAGTTTGACTTCTTTTTTGCCAATTTGAATGACTTTAATGTCTTTTTGTTGTCTGATTGCTGAGGCTAGGACTTCCAGTGCTATGTTGAATAGCAGTGGTGAGAGTGGACATCCCTGTCTTGTTCCTGATCTTAGGGAAAGGCTCCCAGTGCTTCCCCACTGAGAATTATATTTGCTGTGGGCTTTTTGTAGATGGCTTTTAAGATGTCGAGGAATGTTCCCTCTATCCCTACACTCTGAAGGGTTTTGATCAGGAATGGATGCTGTATTTTGTCAAATGCTTTCTCTGCATCTAATGAGAGTATCATATGGTTCTTGGTTTTTCTCTTGCTGATATGATGAGTCACATTGATTGTTTTACGAGTGTTGAACCAGCCTTGTGTCCCGGGAATAAATCCTACTTGGTCATGGTGAATAATTTTCTTAATGTATTGTTGGATCCTATTGGCTAGTATCTTGGTGAGAATTTTTGCATCCATGTTCATCAGGGATATTGGTCTATAATTCTCCTTTTGGGTGGGGTCTTTGTCTGGTTTTGGAATTAAGGTGATGCTGGCCTCATAGAATGAATTTGGAAGTACTCCATCTCTTTCTATCTTTCCAAACAGCTTGAGTTGAATAGGTATGGTTTCTTCTTTAAACATTTGATAGAATTTCCCTGGGAAGCCATCTGGCCCTGGACTCTTGTGTCTTGGGAGGTTTTTGATGACTGCTTCAATTTCCTCCCTGGTTATTGGCCTGTTCAGGTTTTCTATTTCTTCCTGCTCCAGTTTTGGTAGTTTGTGGCTTTCCAGGAATGCGTCCATTTCTTCTAGATTGCCTAATTTATTGGCGTATAGCTGTTCATAATATGTTTTAAAAATCATTTGTATTTCCTTGGTGTTGGTAGTGATCTCTCCTTTCTCATTCATGATTTTATTAATTTGAGTCTTCTCTCTCTTCTTTTTAATAAGGCTGGCTAATGGTTTATCTATCTTATTAATTCTTTCAAAGAACCAACTCCTGGTTCTGTTGATCTGTTCCACAGTTCTTCTGGTCTCAATTTCATTGAGTTCTGCTCAAATCTTTATTAACTCTCTTCTTCTGCTGGGTGTAGGATCTATTTGCTGTTTTTTCTCTAGCTCCTTTATGTGTAAAGTTAGCTTCTGTATTTAAGTTCTTTCCAGTTTTTGAATGGATGCTTGTATTGCGATGTATTTCCCCCTTAGAACTGCTTTGGCTGCATCCCAAAGATTTTGAATGGTTGTATCTTCATTCTCATTAGTTTCCATGAATTGTTTTAATTCTTCCTTAATTTCCTGGTTGACCTTTTCATCTTTTAGCAGGATGGTCCTTAACCTCCACGTGTTTGAGGTCCTTCCAAACTTCTTGTTGTGATTTAGTTCTAATTTCAAGGCATTATGGTCTGAGAATATGCAGGGGACGATCCCAATCTTTTGGTATCGGTTCAGACCTGATTTGTGACCCAGTATGTGGTCTATTCTGGAGAAAGTTCCATGTGCACTTGAGAAGAATGTGTATTCAGTTGAGTTTGGATGTAAAGTTTCGTAGATATCTGTGAAATCCATCTGGTCCAGGGTATCATTTAAAACTCTCGTTTCTTTGGAGATGTTGTGTTTAGCAGACCTATTGAGTGTAGAAAGCACTCGATTGAAGTCACCAAGTATAAGTGTATTATTATCTAAGTATATCTTAACTTTGGTTATTAATCGATTGATATATTTGGCAGCTCCCACATTCAGGGCATATATATTGAGGATTGTTAAGTCCTCTTGTTGGATAGATCCTTTGAGTATGAGATAGTGTCCCTCTTCATCTCTCACTATAGTTTTCAGGGTAAATTTTAGTTTATCTGATATAAGGATGGCTACCCTTGCTTTCTTTTGAGGACCATTTGAATGGTAAATGGTTCTCCAACCTTTTATTTTCAGGCTGTTGGTGTCCTTCTGTCTAAAACGAGTCTCTTGTAGACAGCAAATAGATGGGTCCTGCTTTTTTATCCAGTCGGACACCCTGCGCCTTTTGATGGGGTCATTAAGCCTGTTCATGTTCACAGTTACTATCGAAAGGTATGAGTTTAGTGTCATCATGATATCTATTCAGTCCTTGTTTTTGTGGATTGTTCCACTGGACTTCTTCTTAAAGGGGAATTTTAAGAGTCCTCCTTAAAATTTCTTGCAGAGCTGGTTTGGAGGTCACATATTCTTTCAGTTCCTACCTGTCTTGGAAGCTCTTTATCTCTAATTCCATTCTGAATGAGAGCCTTGCTGGATAAAATATTCTTGGTTGCATGTTTTTCTCATTTAGGTCCCTGAATATATCCTGCCAGCCCTTTCTGGCCTGCCAGGTCTCTGTGGAGAGGTCTGCTGTTACCTTAATACTCCTCCCCCCAAGATTTTATTTATTCATTCATGAGAGACACAGAGAGTGAGGCAGAGACATAGGCAGAGAGAGAAGCAGGCTCCCTGCTGGGAGCCCAATGCGGGGAATCGGGACTCTGGATTCAGGACTCTATCCCAGAACTCCAGGATCACGCCCTGAGCAGAAGGCAGACGCTCAACTACTGAGCCACCCAAAAGTCCCTCTTTTTTTTTTTTTTAAGAATTTTATTTTATTTTAATTTATTAATTTTTTTTTTTATGATAGTCATACAGAGAGAGAGAGAGAGAGGCAGAGACACAGGCAGAGGGAGGAGAAGCAGGCTCCATGCACTGGGAGCCCGACGTGGGATTGGATCCTGGGTCTCCAGGATCGCGCCCTGGGCCAAAGGAAGGCGCCAAACTGCTGCGCCACCCAGGGATCCCAAAAGTCCCTCTTTTTTAATAGTTTCTATTACCTGAGATTAAAAAAAAATTCTTTCACTTGGAGTATATTTTTGTTTACCCTGTTGATCAATGTTTAAATAGTGGCTTTGTGATAGTTGTTTGATAGTTCCATCATCTCATTAATTAAACTCTGGATTGGCTTCTGTTTGTATCTTCTCTCTTGAGATAAAGTTAAGTAGTTTCTTCATATATGAAGTAATTTTGGACTATATTCTGGATACTGTGAACAGTAAGTTGTGTGTACTCTGAATTCTGTTATATTTCTCCAAAGATTACTTATGTTTCTGTGTTAGCAGGCAATTTACCTGGTTGGTTGTAAACTGCAAAGTTAGTCTTTGCCATGGAATGTGTCAGGTTAAATATGAGTTCCATTCTTTTAGCTTCAGCTGGAAGTTGCTTTAGTCTGCTATTGCACATGCATAGTTCAGAGGTTAGCTCTAAAGAGTTAAGTAGAGTTTATACACAGAATTTGGGGTACCCCTTTTCTCAGTCTCTAATTTCTAGAATTCCCCCTTCATTTTCCAGTGACTTTGTTTGCTTTGGTTTTATTGCTTGGTTTTTCAGACAAGAAAGATAGAGGATTTTCTTTTTATTTTTAAAAAAGTTTTAAAATTATTTATTTATTTTTATTAGAGAGGGGGAGAGAGACAGTGAGAGGAGAGGGGCAAGAGGAGAGAGAATCTTAAGTGGGCTCCACACCCAGCACAGAGCCTGATGTGGGGCTTGATCTCATAACACTGAAATCATGACATGAACCAAAACCAAGAGATGGATGCTTAACTGACTGAGCCATCTAGGAGCCCCAAGATAGAGGATTTTCTAAAAAAGTTTTAGCTATCCTATAATATGCCATGACAATTACCTACTCTTAGAATAAAACTGCAAAAATAGAAGACTCACCCTGCTATGTTCTCTTCTGAATTCCACCACCCCTCTGGTATCTGCCAGGTCTTATTAACTCTGTAGAACCTTGGGATAGTTGCTTTTTGTATTTGTCCAGAATTATGTTTGTTACTTTCAGGTGCTTTTTCTGTTAGGAATATATTCCACCATAACAGAAACAGAACACTCTGGGCTCTGGCTTCAACCACCAGAATCTTTAGTTTATACCACCGCCCATTGACTTACAATGAAAACCGTGCTTAGTTGCTGAAATTCCATTGCCTCACAAACCATTTGTGACCAACTCACAAATAAAATGGAGTCTTAAACGAATTGAAAAATGTAAAATTAGGCATTAAATATCGATTTCATTTTTCCTATATCTTCTGTATCTCTTTCTATAGAGGTTCAGTTTCTAATTGTGGATTATCCATCTTCAAAGGCCATCATGAAACTATAATTTCTAGGAGCAATTCTATAGAGTAGAGGTTTTATCTTTTTTTGATTCTGCTTTATTTTTTTGTTTATTTATTTATTTATAAGAGATTTTATTTATTTGTTTATCTGAGAGAGAGCACACGAGTAGGAGAAGGGGCAAAGGGAGAGAGAATTAAACACCCCAGTGAGCAGGGAGCCCAATGAGGGCTCGATTCCAGGACCCTGGGTGCATGACCTAAGCTGAAGGCAGATGCTTAACTGACTAAGCCACCCAAGTGCTTGATTCTGCTCTATTTAGTTGAGACCTGCCCCAACACCCTCAAGTAGTGAGAATAGGAAAGGAGGAAATTAACTTAATCTAAGTAAGGCAGTAGCTTAAAATTAAACAGTATTCATTTCTTATAAATCCTTTGGCTAATTGCAACACTCTCCCACTATCAGGCAATTTTGTAAGTCATCATTTCTACCAGGACTCTTCCATGTTGTTGTGCTTCCTCTCCTTCACTTGTTTTCTATCTAATTCACAGATCTTCCAAAAGTATACATTTCATATGCAGAAGAGTTTAATATTATAATCTTGTCTCATTCCCAAATACTCCAAATGCTCTTTTTGCTCCCCACAAATAAAATGGCCATCAAGTATTGAATTAACTGAACTCATCTGTCCCCCAATTAAGAATGTTGTGACCAGTTTTTAAGTGAGGATTTTTGTTGCTGCTGTTGTTGTTTTTAATTCTCATCACATTCACTTTACTAGGGAAGGAAAATGATGCATATATCTTCTCAAGATCTTATTTACAATTCTGAAATCTAAAGAGCTCTGAGCACTGGAAGTTTCCCTGCAAGTTTGTTGCAGATTAATTTGGCTGCAAAACCTAACTGCAAGTAATGTGAGTCTTTTCATAGTCTTTCATTATCAATTTAGTATAAGCATTCATACATGTCACTGCAGAAATATTGATGTCCTTGATTATGGGGTGCTGCTCCAGATTCCAGCATTGGTGTTTCATAATATATGGAATTATACACTGTATTACCTATTTAAAATCTGAAAAAAAAATCTGAATTCTAAAACACATCTTGTCCTAAAAGTTTTAGATGAGGGATTGTAGACCTATATTCTGAAAAAATGCCTTAGAACACATTCAGGTGTTGTACTTTATATTGGAAAATTATATTCCATAAAAGCAATTATTTAGAGATATATTTACTGTTGAGTCAACTGAACAACTCACAACAAATTAAAGTCAACATTTCCAATTGAAAAACTGCAACTTACTCATCATCAACATATGCTGACTGCCCAAACTGCAGGAATTCTAACTTTCTGCACATCTGCATGCACAGTACAAAACTTTCAACATTTCTAAAAATTGAATGTTAGCCAGACTTGATAGAAAAAAAGGTCCCCAGAAAGTCATAAGCATGAGCTAATGTTAACTATGAATATAAAATTTTAGTGCCCTTTCATTAGTCATTTTGCTAGTTATAGGGTAATGCCCCTTAGTCATAGGTATGTAAAAATGGAAGTCAAAAGAATTTATCTTCTCACTTTTAATATAGGATTTTAATTTTTTTAATTAAAATTTTTTAAAAAAGATTGTATTTATTTGAGAAAGAGAAAGGAAAAAGAGCATGAGCTGGTGTTAGGGAAGAGGGAGAGGAATAAGCAGACTCCCTGCTGAGCAGGGAGACAGACTCAGGGCACAATCCCAGGATCCTGGGATCAGGACCTTAGCCAAATGTCCAGACACTTAATCGACTGAGCCATGCAGATGCCCCAGAATTTTTATTTATATGGTTAATTCTTAACTCATTAGGATTATCTGATTGTCCAGGAACCATACTTTAAAAGTCATTGATCTAGAATCATGGTTATCATGTTGAAAGGGTTGGCATTTGGTGGTGGGTAAGAATGGTAGTACATAAAATTGAGTAGGAGATAAATTCCTACAATAGAATTTTTAAAAAAGATTTTATCTATTTATTTATGAGAGAGAGAGAGAGAGAGAGGCAGAGACACAGGCAGAGGGAGAAGCAGGCTCCATGCAGAGAGCCCGATGTGGGGCTTGATCCCGGGACTCCAGGATCACACCCTGGGCTGAAGGCAGGTGTTAAATGGCTGAGCCACCCGGGGATCCCTACAATAGGAATTTGAGTAGGAAATAGAATTGAGTAGAAAAAAGAATTGAGTAGGCAATAAAACCAAGGCCAGGAACAGAGTGAGGTGGTCCAAGGAAATTGTTATGAGAGCCTATAACTTACTGCTTTTGTCCATTAAACTGTATGATGAGTGGGAGATTGACGTGGTATGAATGGACAGATTTGAATAAGGCATATAGATAGATATATTGGAAAGAACACTAAACTTGTCTTCTAGCCCTTAAGATATACAATCTGAGAAAATGATCTAAGTTTTTTGAATATTAGTTTCACATCTATATTATGCAAATACATGTTTTAAAGTATGCATGAGAGAAAATTAAGCAAAATTAAGTAAGATAAAAGGCTACACTGCTTGGTGTCTAGAGGATTTGTTAAATTTATTGAAATGTCTTCTTATGAATGCTAGAGCAGTATTTGAAGTATACTTACCTTTTGAAAAACCATATATTTGGAATATAGCTGAGGTTATTGAGATAGCAATCTTCTTAGGCTTCATTACTGTTCAAACTTCTATTGAGCACAAATTTTTAAAAAGATTTTAGTTATTCATTTGAGAGAGAAAGAGCGAAAGAGAGAGCATAAGCAGGGGGAGGGGCAGAGAGAGAGGGAGAAGCAGACTCTTCACTGAGTAGGGAGTCTGGCACAGGGCTTAATCCTAGGACCCTGGGATCATGACCTGAGCTGAAGGCAGATGTTTAACCGACTAAGCCACCCAGCACCAATTTTTATGAAGTATCATACTAAGTGCTCCTGACTCAAAGGATAAAAGAAACATAATCTACTAGAGAAATTAACATGTATATAATGCTGTTATTTAAAAGGTGTCTTCTAGCTATAGCATTGTAACTACAATTTAGAGTAGAAAGTAATTAGTACAAGAAGAGAAGATAAAAGTGCCATATGCATTAGAAAACAAAGAACATTCATCTGAGGCTATGTGGAGATACAATAGGCAAAATGGAGAATGGGTTGTAGATGATATTTCCTTTCCAAATCAATGTGGCACAGGTGTATTCTAAACAGTTTTACATGCATATTTTTTTCTGATGCTTCACTTGAACATTTCAAAATTTCAGTTTCCCTATAGTTATATATTGAATATTTAAAAAATAATTTTTGCCATTTACACAGTCTATACTGTACTTATTAAACCTGCAATGATTAGTAAGGAGATCTGGTTGAGACCAGTATTTTTTTACCAGTAGAGTAAATTGTGAGTGGCTTTCGTTCTTCTGATAGAAATTGTGAGACTGTCACACTTGAGAACTAGTTTCTCAGCAACATAAACAGTTGGCTTCGGGAACATTTTGTTCTGAAGCAAATGCTCAAAGTATCTGGATTTAAGTGAATTTATTTAGAAAGTGAGTGGGGTTGAATCTTATGCAACTGTTTGATTAAGTTTGACATTCTTGTGAGAGGGATACTTACTAAAAGGTAAGGCTGCAAATGACAAAGAAGTTCCAGAGGAGGGATTTAAAAAATATAGAACATGGAAACCATTTGAAAGTAAAAGTTAGTGAAGTCATGGAAACTGTTAACCTTTGGAAGACAATTCCAAGCTGTGTTCAGGAAAAAGTCATGTACAACTCAACTGCCTCTCTGGGATTTGAATCTCAGCCTCTATTAGTTTGTTCCTTTAAGTTCCCCACAAATGTTGTTTACTATCCAAAAATCTTCTTGGACTGAAAAAATATCAGAGTCCTAGATATGACTCCCTATAATTACAACATGTGCCATCATTTACATGAAAAAATTATACTGTACAAAAATTGAATTACTTGGAACAGGGGAGGTATGAATTGTTGAAAAGTTCAAACATTAGATTTAAAGAAAAATATTATTTTCAAAGACACAGAATACTTTGAATCACCTACAAACAAAGCTTTGGCAAGGCGAGATAAGGCCTTCTGCATTTTGGTGAATAGATAAGATGGCACTTGAGATAACATATTAATTGTTTATATACAAATGGATGCTGTTACATAGCACTGGAAAACAGTTTGTTCTTATAAGTAGGTCAAGCATTTCCCCCTGAAATCTTGTTTACACCAGAGAGATTTAACTAACATAGGTTGCTTTCTTTACAAATACTGTAAAGGAAACCCAAGTTAGATGTCAGATTACAAATTAATGGAATATAAATTGATGAGAGGATGTTGACGTTTACTTCTTTTTTTTAAACATATTTTTAAATTTAAATTCAATTTTGCCAACATATAGTATAACATCCAGTGCTCATCCCATCAAGTGTCTTCCTTAGTGCCCGTCACCCAGTTACCCCATTCCCCCATCCACCTCCCTTCTGTATTATAAAGTTCATAATATTTTATTGCTCTTAGTTAATAATCTAAATGTATCTACTGGTTGGAAACAATTTTATTGAATATTTGAAATGCTTTACTGAAAAGCATTCTGGATCACCTCTTACCTGCACATCAGCAACTAGTTTAATTCTCCCACAATATAAAAGCATGAACACTCTGCTGTGAAATGTAATGGGCAGAGATAGTGTAATGATCGAGTTACCACCATATTGTCTTTTTGGACATCCCCAAAGCACCTATATGCCTGAGCTTACACAAATGGCCAAAAATGGGAGAAGCAAACTAACACTGAAATTCCTTTATAAATAATCTTTTATCCTCACTTCTTCTCTGTGAATGACCTTAAAAATTACCCTAGGTAGTGCCAGTCGTGCTCTTCGCAATCTCTTTCCCTGAAGACACTTGTCACAAAACAGGTCTGCAGTGTAAACTGTCTCCCTCAGAAATTTTCCCTTGAGTTTTTTTCTTTCCTTTTCTCATCTTTCCCTGAATCCTGATGGGACAAATCCTCACTGCCAGGTTTAGCAGAAGCCAAACTATAATTTTCCTTCTAGTACATACAATAACATATTGTAGCTTTGAGCCAGAACTTGAACCTTCTTGATTCATTAAAAAACATGTTGACTTAAAGATGAACTAGGACTTTATTTTCAGACCAAAGAGTAAAATGAAATCAATCCCTTTGGTTTTTCTTTTGTTACATCTTTTTTTGAGGGGGGAGGTGACTTCATTATTAAATAAAACCACTTTATAAGTGAAACAAAACCCATATACAAATGACTGAAATAAACGGACCAAAATTTATCCTTTCTTCCCATTTTCATCCGATGAATTGTTTTTGAGATCTGAAGATTTAAACACGATTCCCTAAAATAACTAACTAGCAATTCTGCAAAAAAGGAAACCAAAATAAATACATCTTCTTAGAAGTCAGTTATAATTTCTCTTCTGACTTTTTTTCCTTCTTTGCTTACATGCTCCTTAACCCCATTCTTCTCTGTCCCCATACCACCTCCTTTGGGGAAGAGCCAAGGATTCAGGAAAAAAGAGTTCCATAGTAAGGCATCTGGTCTCCTCCTTCTGTGGCAGCAGAATCTGCTGCTTGAAATATTTCTTATGCAGATAACTTAAGGAAATCAGTGAATTAATGTTTTTAGATGACATTGATCCATTGATCTTCATGGGCCTAAATAATTCCCACTAATAGGCCAAGTTTTGTGGTGGATTTAATACATTCTTAGAAAGAAATTATACCTGAACTGGAAGAGAACAACAAAGCTGACCTGATTTCCTTTGGTTTCTTTTTGAAGGAATGAGTAGTTTATTTCTAAGAAAGTTTACATTTTTATTAAATTAATGTACCTTTAGGTTATACTTGACATTTAGCCATGAGGCTGCCCCTTGTGCTATGACTTTCATGGCCACGTGGACAAATTAATTATCCTCTAATTGTAAATGTAGAGAGACTGATGTTTTGATAATAGAATGATTTTACTTTCTGATTTCAAGTCACAATGGATTTGGGTCTAGCGAGGCCTTTGTTTGAGACTTGTAGTCTTGATGATTACTCTGCTTACCTACATCGTTCCTTGTTTTGAGGTCGGTGATGTCTGATCAGGTTTTAATTCTTGCATCTAGGGATCCCTGGGTGGCACAGCGGTTTGGCTCCTGCCTTTGGCCCAGGGCGTGATCCTGGAGACCCGGGATCGAATCCCACATCAGGATCCCGGTGCATGGAGCCTGCTTCTCCCTCTGCCTGTGTCTTGCCTCTCTCTCTCTCTCTGTGACTATCATAAATAAATAAATTAAAAAAAAATTCTTGCATATAACTCTAACTTCTGTCTTACAGGTTTAATTCTTTGCATAAATTGAGTAACACCTTACTGAAAGTAGAAAAAATTGAGAAGTAATTTTCTTCTGGTCATACCCATAATACTCCTCTTTCAGAAGACCTTTAAAAGCAGGTCTATTTATAACTTCAGATTTTAGATAATCAGCCTCACAAAGATATCAACATTTTTTGTTTTGGTTTTTGGGTTAAAAAAACACAAAATTTCAGAATGAAACACTTTATTCTTTTTCCTGAATATCTCCAATTGTCCTCTGTAAACTGTTGCTTGAAGTCCTAGTCATAGTTGAGAAGGATATTATAAAAATAAACTTCTAATTTGAAAATAATTTTATATATATAGAAGAGTTGTAAAAATATTAGAGTTCTGCTATATCTACCACCTGTTTCTCCCTATTGTTAACATAATTATGGCATAATAATCATAACTAATGAGCCAATATCGAGACATTATTACTGAAGGTTATACTTTATTTGGGTTTTATAGGATTTTTCCTAATGTTCTTTTTCTGTTCTAGGAACTCATCCAGGATGTTAGATTACATTTATTCTTCACATCTCCTGTCTCTTTAAGTGCCTCTAAACTATGACAATTTCTGAGATTTTTTTTTTTTTTTTTTTTTTTTGCTTTTGATGATCTTGGCAGGTTTGAGGACTATTGGTCAGGTATTGGTCAGAGTGCCCCCCAACTTGGGTTTTTCTGATGTTTTCCTCTTGGCTAAGTTGGAATCATGGATTTTTAAAAATTATACTAAGTTTAAAATTTTACTTCCAGTATCATTAACATACAGTGTTATACTAGTTTCAGATGTACAAAATGGTGATTCAACAATTCATACATTACTTAATATTCATCATAAGTGTACTTTTCAATCCCCATCAGCTATTTCACTCATTCCCCACCCCTTCCCTTCTGGTAGCCATTAGGTTGTTCTCTATAGCTAAGAGTTTGTTTCTTGGTTTGTCTCTCTCTCTCTTTTCCCTTTGTTTATTTGATTGGTTTTTTAAGCTCCATATATGAATGAAATCATATGGTATTTGTCTTTCTCTGACTGATTTCATTTAGCATTTACTCTCTAACTCCATCCATGTCATTGCAAACGGCAAGATTTCATTCTTTTTTATGGCTGAATAGTATTCTGCTGTATATATACACTACATCTTCTTATTCATTCATCTATCAATGGACACTTAGGCTGTTCCCATAATTTGGCTACTGTAGATAATGCTGCTATAAACATAGGGGTGCAAAAACACTTTCAAATTAGTGTTTTTGTATTCTTTGGGTAAATACTCAGTAGTGTGATTCCAGGATCATGGGATAGTTCTATTTTTAATTTTGATAAACTAGAGTTATAGGTTTTGAGAAGGAAAACCAGAGAGATAAAGTACTATTTTCAGTGGATCATATCAAGGGTACATTCTATTAAAATCACTGATTATTGATGATGTGAACTCTTATCCACTGACTGAAGTAGTGTTTGTCAAGTTTTTCCACTGTAAAATTACTCTTTATTCCCCCTTTTAATACTGTACTCTTTTGGAAACCACTATATACATCCTACACTTAAATCTCTATTCCTTGAGAATATTTACTTGAATTATTTGGAATTCATCTCTGCATGGAAGATTTGTCTATTATCTTCTTATTATTTATTTAATATTACTATGGACTTATGAATATTTATTTTATACTTTGAATTTTAATCCAATACTGCTTTATTTTCTTGCTCAAATTGTTCCAGTTTTGGTCATTGGTGCTCTTTCACTTGGCTCCTGTATCTCTTTGACTTAGCCCCATCATTGTGGTTTTTTTTTTTTTTTTTTTTTTTTTTTTGAGTACTCATTACTTTCTGATTCTACAAGATACTTCAGGCTTATTTTGTGTATTTCAACCCTATAATCATCCTTTTCTCCAAGAGCTGATTCTTTTTTGGAGAATGGTATTAGAAACTATCATCTGGGTGCTAAATGCAGAGTGCACTTTTGACATTTTATTTTAGAACCTGACCCAGAAGGACTCTGGTGAGGTGGTGTTGAACCATACCAGTTAGTGTAATTTTTATTCCTGAATAATTTGAATCCAGTGTCTATTTTAAATCTTTTGGAAAAAAATTAAAAATTCAATATCTGGGGAGGAAAGCTTCCTTGTTCAAAATCCACAGCATGTATACATGCCACACATCCTTTCTGACTGATGGCAATGTGTGCTTTTTTGATCGATGCAACATACCTACCTTGAGAAGTTCTCTTGTGTCAGTTAACACTTAAACTATTTTGAATTAATTAGCATATCAAATATTTCCTTTTTGTTGTTATCATAAACATGTGACCGATGTTGATGCATTGCTAATTTTGTGATCTCTATCTTATTCTGATGTTAAGTAGTCTTGTTTAATGATACCCTTAGTATTGATAATTTTATTTTCAGTCATTCAAATATAGAGATAAAATTGTAGTCAAGTCACAATGCTGACATTCAAACTGCTTACCTTATTGTAGGGTTTTTCAAGTTGCCAGTCAAAAGCCATTAATTTGTAATAAGATCATATTAGTAGGATATTATTAGTAGGTATATGTATGTATACACGCATATATATATATATATATATATATATATATATATATATATTCAGTGTTTCAGTTGGCCACCAAGTATATTACTAAAGGGCTGTCTAAAGTGTTCCAAAATACAAGAAGCCTGTGGTATGGCTTAATGGAACAGTACGTGTATTAGATAAGCTTTTCTCAGGCATGAGTTGTAGCATTGTCTGCCATGAGTTCAATGTTGATAAATCAACAATATATGTTAAATTAGATGTTTTTCAACACAAACATACATAAACTAAGATTATATATTGCTTGGTTGTTGAAAATATTGTGACCAGAGGCTTAAAAGAACTTAAACTTGCCTATCCCCTGGAAACAATGGTTTAATGTCCATGAATTCAGTGTTCCTGGTGATTTTATAGAATACTTTATAGAATTGACTGTTTCTGATAATAGACAATATCAGAATATATTTCACATTGTGAGGAATAGTTCTACTATGTGAAATTTTGTCTCACACATAGATGTATACATATGAATATAATAAATAAATAAATAAATAAATAAATAAATAAATAAATAATACATACATACATACATACATACATACATCTATGTGGTCTGGGTAATTGTGAAAAATATATTTTTTATTCTTGGTCATGTTAGAAATGATTCAAAGCCGCAGATCTGTGATAGTTTTGGATGGTAAAATTTAAATTTAAGTTTACCAGGTCTAAAGCTTTTGTATACCAGTGAAACTAATCTGGAGGTCAACTACATTGACATGTATAAATCATTTAACAAAAAAATACATTGCAAAGTTCTAAATAATTTTCTGTAATATCTACATTTTCAAGAGATCCAATTAAATTATTAAATCTATCAGCAGTCCTCAATTTAGATAAATTTCTTTGGATCTTCAACAACTCAGGCTAGTACATTTTAAAACTTCTAAATTTCTAAGGTTTCAGGACCACCTCAGGATTTCACTGCATTTCTGTTCTGCTTCAAGTCAAAAGAACATGTAATTTTCCTGGGAGGGAGAGCTAGGAAGATTCTTTCCACTTGATTTCTTGTGCATGAGAACAACTCTGGGGAAAGTACAGTCAAGGAAAAGGGAATGGGAAGAGCTGTCTATGAGCTCCATAGAGAACAGTCTACTTGATGTTGATAATTGGTAATGCACTGGTGAGATTGTTAGTGAGTGTTTGGAGCATATCAAATGTTACTCATTTCAACACTTGGAGTGAATAAAACTTAAATTATGCAAGCATTCTTTGGATCTCATCATTGAATTTCATATTTCCTTATTATTTCCTCTTTAATAACCAAATACTAATATCCATTAAAAGGTTTTGTTGTAAACCACTGCAATAGAAAGTCTAATGTCTTTAGGTTGCCTTAATAAAGACTGAAAAAATAATCTCTAAAGCTGGCACTGTGGAGGTCATGGAAACGAACATGATTTGAAATTTGTATTTGATCAGTTGGACACTCTTGCATCATCTTGACTTGCTTTATTCATAATATGTTTCAGCCCATCAGTAAAGCAATGCCAAAATATTAACAATGCAAGCTTTTGAAGGCTTGTTTCATTGCATTATATTGTATCATCTTTGGCTTCATCTTTAAAGTTCAGTTTTTATGTTTCTCCTTAGGTAGAAAATTCTTTCCCTGAAGGGATGTCATTCACACTGTCAGTGAGTAGGTGCTAAGAGATGCAATAGACTCTCTCTAAATTATATTAGCCAGTTTTATTGCCCTTTCTGATGGAATTCCTGCACCTAGTGTTCTAGTGTTGATTGGCCCCTGATGGGCTTTGGCTCTTATCTTCACTGCGATGCAATAGTCCCTTTCCATGCTGTTTTAACATTAGATTTTAGTCCACACAATCCTTGTAGCCTAGTAAAAACTAACTGAGCTTCCCTTAAAACCAATTTCCTCACTGGAAGGTTCCAAGTGATTTCCACAGACTTACACTTGAGTCTCCCAAGTCCTTTTGGGAGATAAAAGTTTCTCAGTCAGTGGCCCTTGTTAAAGGCTGTACATTTCAAGCAGGTGCCTCACATTCTAAAGCGAGTAAAGTGGCTAGAGTAAAGAATGATTTTGAAATTCCTATTATTAACTCTTCCTGTCTGGATGCCTTGCTTACCAGATGGCTTAAATGTGTTGCTGTGTCACTCTTATACATTGACTCAGCTAGACTGTGACCTGAGATTTACCTCAAGGCACTCAAGCCAAAGGAAATAGTTAAGTAGGAGCTAGAGCAAACAAATAGGCCCACATGCCTTATATGTTTACTATAATCACCTGCTCAAATGGAGACACTGTTCATGCAACTAAGAATTCTTTCTGCATTAATAAAAAAATATATTTCTGGTTATATCTAATAGCTAAAGTAATTTTGATTAGGAACAGTGGTTGCCTCAGGCAGATAAACTAGGTGGGTAGCTTAAAAGGGAGGAAGGTAGAAGTAGGGAGACTTTGTATTTCACTGAACGCCCTTTTGGACTTTGTATAATGTGCAGGTATTATCTATTCCAAAATAGAAAATAAAAGAAAAGTAAATATAAACAAAGACAGAGAAGGGAAAGGACATAAGTAATTTTGCCCAATTACTTTGATTAAAAAGGAAGCGTAGGCACACTGGTTTTTGGAGATCTTTTTTTGTTGTTATTGTGGTTTGGCTTCTGACGTGTTTGCCGCTTTTCACAACCTAAGGTAAAACTCTGGGGGGGATACTTGGGTGAACTTTTCTGCAGATGCTATTTAAGGTAAAAACTCTGCTTTTGCTCACATGCCATATCAAAGCATGTGCCATTTTGTGTCTTAGGTTTCATTTGAATAGAATCAGAATCAGAAGAGATGCTATAGACCATCATTTGGAGTTAATATATGTCTTTCTTTCCCTCTTTACAAATGAGAAAGCTGATGTTGAGGGACCACTCTAAGACACATTTAAGGTTATACAGGCCTACAAGAACTGGATGGGATGCCAGATTGGGGGCTCCTTCCCTAATACAGTCATATCTGATGACTTACTTGAATAGAGGATTGTCCACATGATCTAATTAGTGAATGTAGCCATACTTAAATTAGAATTTAGTGCCAGTGTCAGGAAACCCTAATGATTCTTTATGATAAGGTATTTTAAAATAAATATAAGTCATAATGAAAATAATCTCATCAAGGGAGAGACAGTGTAAAATACAGTCCAACTTCATTTTATTACTGGAGTGAAAATTTGTATGGGAAAGGACAGACTTTGTGCAGCAACGAACATTCTTAAAAGTCTTGTACCTAGTGTGAGAATTATTCATTTTGTTTTCCTTGTTCCTATATGTTTGCCTTTGTGCCCACTGAAAAGTGGGAATAGAAATAGCAAGACCTTTCCAGGAGTCTAGGTTAGATGACCTGCTCTTTCAAGACCTCCTAGTAGCAGGCTATTAGGGAAATCTTATATTAGAATGGGACTTTAGGTGATTAAAATCCAAACAATCTTGTGAAAGTAGATCAAGAAGCATGTGGCAGAAGGAAGTTGTGTTGTGATGTAGATGCCAATTAAGGAATAAGAATCCTGGGGTGCCTGGTAGCTCATTCTGTTAAGCATCCAACTCTTGATTTTGGTTCAGGTTATGACCTCAGGGTCACAAGATCATGTCCTGGATTGGGTGCTACACTCAGTGGGCAGTGTGCTTGAGATTCTCTTCCTCTCCCTGTTGCTCCTTCCCCCCCCCCCCCCACTAAAATAAATAAATAAATCTTAAAAATCCCCAACCCTGTATCTTTGGAAAAAAAAAAAGAAGAAGAATCCTAATAGCAAGGGAGTGTAGTACTCTATATTAGGGATTCTCTAGAATAGGGATTCTTGCAATTGGGGCTGCATTAGATTGTGCCCAAGGTGGCGCAGCGGTTTGGCGCCTGCCTTTGGCCCAGGGCGCGATCCTGGAGACCCGGGATCGAATCCCACGTCGGGCTCCCGGTGCATGGAGCCTGCTTCTCCCTCTGCCTGTGTCTCTGCCTCTCTCTCTATCTCTCTGTGACTATCATAAATAAATAAAAATTAAAAAAAAAAATTAGATTGTGCCCAAGGATGGGGCAGTGGTCTGGACCAGAAGTGACTTGACTGGTCAATTTTTAGTTGTAGTTTGCAAGAGCCTCTGAAGTCATTTTCCTGACATTGTATTCATGTCACTGCAAACCATCTACATGTGGCTGACAGAATATAGTTTAGAAAATGCTCTTCTCCTCTGGTCAGTATTAAAGTGTCTTGACAGCTCCTCATCGCCTTTGGTGTAAAGTTAAAATTCCTTAATGAGGCTTGAAAAGCACTTCACAATTTGATCCTTGTCAACATCTCAGACCCATTATCCTCCATTCACTATTAAGCATGAACTACTTACAATGCCTTGAGCATTGTATGATCTCTCATGTCTCTGAAACCTGGTTACCAGAAATTGTAAGGTGCTTCTCTCTCCTTTTAAAAAAAATCCACTTCCTGCTTATGTTTGATATTTCAATTCAAGCACCATTTCATGTAATATTTATTCATCAAACATTATTGTCACTGGGGATTTAAAGATGAGTAAAACATGGTCCTTGCTCTGAAGGAGCTTTAAGTCTATGACAGATAGTTATATAAACAGGTAAATGGGGATCCCTGGGTGGCGCAGCGGTTTGGCGCCTGCCTTTGGCCCGGGGCGCGATCCTGGAGACCCGGGATCAAATCCCACGTCGGGCTCCTGGTGCATGGAGCCTGCTTCTCCCTCTGCCTGTGTCTCTGCCTCTCTCTCTCTCTCTCTCTGACTATCATAAATAAATAAAAATTAAAAAAAATAAACAGGTAAATGAGCTATTTATATACACAAGTTACAATTGGCACATGTGACAGTAAAGAAGAGGAACAAATATTCTTTGATGTCTCTAGGCTCTCAAAGGCTCCAACTCAGTGCTCTCATGGTCCTAAGCCAATAAACCTACCATATACACATATCACTTGAATCTTAATTATTGGCTTTTTCTCGTGGAGTGAGAACTACTTCAATAATTTTTAAGTCTTCAACCCCTACTGCATTATTGCCCTATGGTAGGTACCCCAAGAATGTTTTCTTTTTAAGTGAATAAATGTAGAAATAACTACACCCAAGAAGTATTGGAACCCTGTGTCATGCAGCCAATGGTAGGGAGCTAGACCAAAAAAGTAATGAAGAATCAGACCCAAAATCTATGGCATAGCAGGCCAAATCTATCCATAAGCTCAAATCACAGGACAACAATTAGAGTCTTGCAGAGGAAACCATTCTGCAGACAGGATAATGGAACGAATGCCAGAAAGAAGTAGAAAGAAACCCTACGAGCAGGAAAGAAGGGGAAAGAGAGAGGTGCTAATTCGGTCTCTGGTTCAGGAAAGCCAGTCTGATCTAATTTAGCTGAATTGCACTTCTGACAGAGCTCCATGTACCTACCAAGATGTTCTGTTTCCCCTCCCTCACACCTTCTCCACTCTCTTATTTCCTTAATTTTTAGTGGACTTAGTTAGGTTTTTGTTTTATGCAAGCCCAAGACATTTGACTACATGCTATTAATGTATTGAGACTTTTAGAACAGCACAGGGGAAAATGATCAGCATATAATTCATGAGCTCATGAGAACTCTTTTCCCTGCTGACTATATTTCAATCAGCTGTCACGTGGTTACATTTAAAAATATTTCTGGATAAATTAAACAGTTGTAAAGAGTTAATCTTGTTATCTGAAAATGAAAATTACCGGGACTACTAAAGCCCCGAGAATGGATTAAATGAATCCATTATTTACATTATTTAACTAGTTGTCATTGTTATGTTTTGGTTTAAATGACCCAAAAGAGTGTTCCAAAGTATCTCCCAGGAAACCTAAGCAGTCCTGAACCTGCAGGAGTAGGAACATCCAGATCTCTGTAATTATATAACTATAGTAGTAAATGGCAATGTAACCCAAGAATAGTTGGTAGAACTTTGAGTACAAGCTATACAAAGAAAGTGTTCTATTCTAATAACAAAGTCAGATGTATAGTGATATTAGTAAAATCAAGAATTTCCCAGTATTCTTGAAAAGGATTAAGTTTTGACTGATTATTTTGATATTTAGATGTAGAATAGAGAAACAAATTCAATTGTGCCAAACTTTTCTAATTATTTAAAGCTAAAAAGGGCAGCCCGGGTGACTTAGTGGTTTAGCCCTGATTGTGATCCTGGAGACCCCTGATGGAGTCCCACGTCGGGCTCCCTGCATAGAGCCTGCTTCTCTCTCTGCCTGTGTCTCTGCCTCTCTCTCTCTGTGTCTGTCATGAATACATAAATAAAAGTCTTAAAAAAAAAAAGCTAAAAAATATCTGGAGGGATTCCAAAGACTTATAAATTTTTATAAGTGTATATAAGAAAAAGAAGTCTTTCTTGGTTTTAGGGAAGCATAGGTCTGCATGCTATGTTTCACTGCAGAAACTTCTTATGTTGTAGTACATCTATTTCATTCTGAATTATGTTCTTTTGTTCATATGTTAATGGTTTATTATAGATATATCATCTATATTAAGCCACCCTTAAATCTTTTTTAAGAAGGAATCAGAGGCTTAAATAATGAAGAGAGGACATTTCCTATTCTTGTGGCTGCATTGGCAAACCTCTTGCAATTTGTATTTGATTGAATCAGAATTGAACTCCCTACTACATAAGGCAGACAGGAAAGCCTTGTATATATTTAGACAGTAGGCTGGCCCCAGAAGGCAGCAGAATTTTGTTCCTTCTAAGTCCAAGACCTGACTTAGAATCTCTAAATAATGTACAACTCAAAGTTCTGGGCAATAAAAACGACTGTGACTGATTTTATTGTATGTAGGATATTTATGATTACCAACATTTGTTAATAATAAATGCTTTCATGGGGATCCCTGGGTGGCGCAGCAGTTTGGCGCCTGCCTTTGGCCCAGGGCGCGATCCTGGAGACTCGGGATCGAGTCCCACGTCAGGCTCCTGGTGCATGGAGCCTGCTTCTCCCTCTGCCTATGTCTCTCCCTCTCTCTCTCTGTGTGTGTGACTATAATAAATTAAAAAAAAATTAAAAAAAATAATATATGCTTTCATGTTAATAACTAATACCTTGAGGAAGTAGTTTATATATCCCCACTTTGAGAGGAGGAAAGCTAAGCCCCAAAAAGAATCTTAGAGGTGGGTATTTATTTATTTTTTTATTACATATTACTAAAGCAATACATGTTAATTATAAAAATTCAAATAATACAGAGTAGGGAAGGAGAATTTCTTCATATTCTGGAAGCCTCAGTCTTTGCCTTTAAGGCCTTCAACTGATTGGATGATTTCTACATTCCCACATTCTGGAGGGTTATCTGCTTAACCTAAAGTCAACTGATTTCAGTGTTAATCACAGCTACAAATATCTTCACAGCAATATTTAGACAGGTGCTTGACCAAATAACTGGGTACCATAACTTAGCCAATGAGGAACATAAAGCTAGCCGTCATACAGTAGATGCAAATATCCAAAAGGAAGCACTAGGCAATGGAACCTAAATGTTGATCAACCAGAAAAAAAACCTATTATGATCAAATTAGTTTTATGACAGGAAATGCCAGAATGGCTTCACATCAGAGCTGGGCTTTTAAATCTTATTCTTTGGATTTCAATTAGCCTGTTGATGATCTACTCAATGCTTCCAAATTGATGTACTTAACATTAATTTCAAATTCTAATACTTTGGTTGAAATTCGCCTTGGAAACTATGGTATACTGCTGGATGGGATCTGAGAAGAGAGATGACAACGATGTGGGATATCTGGGAAGGGAAGCTTCCATTGACAAGCACCTCTTCCTTCTTGGTCCTTCACATATCTTTGGTGACAGATGGTCTCAGTGAAGGTCTGCATTCTTACACATCTATTGGTTTTGGATTGAAGATTCTATTTTCTGAAAAGCTTGTTGGATTTTTCTTGCCCGGTTTTAGAAAGAGATGTATGCTATGTGTATGATGTTTTTCCTCCAGAAGATATTAACATATATATATATATATATATATATATATATATATATATAGTTGTATAAGCCTTCAACCAAGAATTACATCACTTAAAGTGGAAGGATACCACATATTCACATTGACCTTTGTTTTGTGATCCAAGTCATATTCTGTCCATACTAATTTACATAGGAGTGCTCAAGTTAAGAAAAGCAAAAAGGCAAAAAATGTCCTTGGACCTTTGCAAAAATGACTCAAACTGTTACAAAGGTGACAGATGTTTTGAACATGGGCAGTTATTTGATATTATGGAGTGATTGTTAATTGTTTTAGTTGGTGTGATGACTTTTCTGGCAATTTTGAAGCATAATTATTACATAGATAAATATAAATTATAGAAATATATCATGAAATATTTATGGATGAAATAATATGATGTCTGGGATTGCTTTGAAATAATACAGAAGGAGGAAATAGGTGGGGATATGGGTCAACTAACTATGAGTTGCGGATAGTTGAAGGTGTGTCTTGGGTATATGGGAGTTCATTATTAATTCTGTGTACTTTTGTTAGCATTTAAAACTTTATGAAATAAAAAGCTGAAAAATAAAGTCAGAGTTTTAAAATGCTCTACAGATAATTCAGATCTTCTTCCTGCTGTCAAGTCAGATCTTGGTTCTAGGAATTATAAGGTTGAATAGAGAGAGGAACAAGACCAGGCACAGAGCTGGTTATTGCAGGGTGTGATTGTGTGTATTTGTGTGGATTTTTTTCTGTAACTATGTGTTTGGTCATCCATATAGTTCATTGATTAACTTCAAAATTTCAAATATACATCAAAAGCTTAATAGTGTATGTACTGTTTTTATTTTTTAAAATATTTTATTAATTTATTTGAGAAAGAGGGAAAGAGCACAAGTGGGGTGGGAAGGAGCAGAGGGATAAGGAGAAGCGGACTCCCTACTGAGCAAGGAGCCCCACATGGGGCTCCATTCTGGAATTCCAAGACCTGAGCCGAAGGCAGATGCTTAGTTGACTGAGCCACCCAGGTTCCCCGGTATAAATGGGTTTTTTAGATGGATATATTGAATTGTGCTTATCCCTTTTAGTAGTTATGTGCAATTATATAGTAGCAATTGACATGTGAGATATCTTTAGTTCTCATATTGATTAACCGTGCTATCACCAAATTTTCAGGTAGACATTGTTACTTTTGCTTAATCATTGAAAAAAGTTTTAAAGATTGAGTAACTTTCCTTAACATTCATTGAGTTAGTATAGGCAGAAAATAAGACCCTGATAGAGATATTTTTAGCTCCCAGTTTACCAAATCTTCATGTCATCCTAACATTCTCATGAGTTTTAGTCACAATTTTTGTTTTTTTACTATAACAAGTCAAATTCTTTAAAACTTAGGCATCATGGAACAAGTTCTGATAATGAAGTGCCAACTGGATTTTGGCCCCATTCCTTACATATTTGTCATCAAGAGTCAAAAGTAATAGGAAAGAAATTAGGCAGATAAAAGCAGCTTGGTTTTGCAGGAACGGAACTGACGTTGTACAGTCAGAGCTGTGGAATTCTGAATTTTGCCACTGCAACTACCACCACCATCCTCCCTAATCAGTTTCAGCAGATGTGTTAGGTTGAATTAATATCCGGAAATCCTCTACTACAATGAAACTAAACATTTCTGCCTAAGTCTACAGTATTTAGTCATAGCTCATGTTTTTTCTTTTACGTTCTGAAACTATTTTACATGGCCTGTCATTGAATTACCTTCAATCAATATTCCCTTATTGAGTTTTGCCAGGAAGGCTGCTTGGTCTTTTGACCAACTAATATGGTATTAGGAGGCTTTTGGAACTTCTTCTTTTTTTTTTTTTTTTTAAGATTTTATTTATTTTTTCACGAGAGACAGAGAGAGCGAGAGTGAGAGAGAGAGAGAGAGAGAGAGGCAGAGACACAGGCAGAGGGAGAAGCAAGCTCCATGCAGGGAGCCCAAAGCGGGACTTGATCCCTGGTCTCCAGGATCACGCCCTGGGCTGAAGGCGGCGCTAAACCGCTGAGCCCCCCCATCCACCCCCGCCCCGGGTTGCCCAATATAACAATGTTTCCAAAGTCAAAGTTTTAACTGAATTCTCTTTGTCTGCTTCTCTGATTTCACTGACTTGAGTACAAGTTGATTCTGTTTTAAGGTAATCTCTCTGTTATGTTTAACCACCAAGTATACCATTTTTTAAAAAAAGATTTTACTTAGAGTAACTATTACCCCAATTTCTTATATATGATTAAGTAGAACACATTTTGTAGCTACTTATGTGGACTTGGAGGGAGTTCACCACTTGTTATAGAAAGACTTACTGGGGATCCCTGGGTGGCGCAGTGGTTTGGCGCCTGCCTTTGGCCCAGGGCGCGATCCTGGAGACCCGGGATCGAATCCAACGTCGGGCTCCTGGTGCATGGAGCCTGCTTCTCCCTCTGCCTATGTCTCTGCCTTTCTCTCTCTCTCTGTCTCTCTTTGTGACTATCTATCATAAATAAAAATTAAAAAAAAAAAAAGACTTACTACTTTGCCTAGAAAAGACGTGAAATGTGTATACTGCACTTGAGATCTCCATAGGCTGGAATGAAGAGCCACAAAATGGGTAGAAGAGTCAATAGTCATTATCTTTCCAGATATAGTTTATTCCTTTTGTTTTTGCCTAATTCACTTTTTCAGTGCCAAGTTGGTAGAAGATTCCATAGGGGGAAAATCGATATATCTCTATCATCTATTTATCTATCATCTATCTATTATCTATCTATCATCTATCTATCTATCTATCTATCTATCTATCTATCTAACTATCTATCTATCATCTATCATCATCTATCTATCTATCATCAGGTAAATTGTGGGCAGGGAACAAAATCCAAAGCTTATTTTTGCTTATGGGTAATTTTTAGGTAAATTTGAAGATGTTATACTAGTTTTTATACCATGGTAACCAAGGTAGTTCCTCTGGAAGCCAGTTTGCTGGTGACAGAATTGCAAAAGTCATGAACAAATAGCATTTTGCCTTTGTATAAATCAATATGATTGGTTTTAAAATTAGGGAGCTTCTACCATTTTCAATGAAAGAGCCTAAAGAAAAAGGAAAGTATATTAATGACACATTACGGTCACATTGTTCCTCCCTAGCCATTGAAGAGCACATTATAATAATAGAGGTATTAATTCTTGCTTGTCCCACCATTAAACAAAGATATAATGATGATCAGGGTTCTGAATGGAAAATTTCATTTGTGTAAGTAAATTACCCTACAAGCACTAATCCTTAAAGAAGCACAGAAGAGGTTAAAACAAGAACAGAGAAAATTTCAAAATGTTTCTATGGTCATGTAGATGGCTGCTTCAGAGTTTAATCATCCTCCATTTGCCTTTTAACAGACTGGGCCCCTCATTTAGGTATCACTTGGAACAGCCAAGTAACAATTCCTCTGCAGCATGGATTCAGGTGACAGTGTCCCATATCCTTCAGTGGCGATGCTATTAGAGGTCAGATCCAACCACAAAAATATACACCAGTGAGGTATTGGTAGAAAATTAAATCTAAGAACTATTCTCTTCAATTTCAAAGTCGTTCTTTCAGAATTGGGCCTTTTTCACTTGAAAAGATCAATATATTTTAGAAAATGCCTAACTTCTTATTGAATAACTAATTTGCTGAATAATAAAATTGGTTCAGAAAAATCTGAAGTTGCCATCTATACAGTTTTCACTCACATGATGAGGAACAAACCAGAATAATCTTTGCATTAGGTGCCCAAACATGGAAAATAAAGAAAAAAAAAAACCCCAAAGACCACTGTTTGTGCAATTCTTGACCAAGCATTGAAAAGTATGATATGAAATGCTTATTAAACACCTTATAGACACATATTAACATTCTTATTAAAATTAACCTGATGTTGGTTCAATAAACTTGTGCCACCAAGAAATGTGACATCTGTAAAATGTTTAAGCTCAGTAATTGGGTCACAAAAATACTAAACAGAGACCTAAACTCACTTGGAAATGTTTACTTTTATTTAGAAACAGAATTCTCAAGTGCCTCTCTGCTTTGTGATTTCATCCAGGACAAGAATGAAAATACTGAAATGTGGCAGGATTTCTAACAGGATGAAAGCCAAGAAACACTGAAAACACAGTCTTGAGATTTCCGGTTTAATTTCCAGGACAAAGAGATTCATTGTCAGTTTATATCATCTTTGCTACATGGATACCTGGATCAACAAAAGCTGTTGACCTCTGTGGGGTCACCCTGTGCCCCATTTTGGCTCTGATTTTGCACTATTCCTCACAGTAGTGAAGTGCTGGGATGAAGCCAGGCTTTCTTTACCACATTGGCTCCTAATCATTCCCAAAGGAAGAGCTGGAAAATATTTGGGATTTTTCTTCTATACTTTCACATTGGTTTATTCTCAGAGCACTTATCATTTGTGTTTTCAGCCACATGTTGGGTAAAGATGGAAGAAGCATTTAACTACTTTTTTTCCCTAAAGAGCAATATATTTTTGTTAGTATAGTGCTTTGTTTTGTTTTGTTTTGCTTTGACACATGGCTTCTGTAAAAACTTTAGTCTTTCTCTTTGGACTTAAGTACCCAATTCAAGGGAATAAAAACAAACACCAGTGCCTGACTTTTTCATGTGACGAATTCAGTTGCTTTTCATGATCAATCTTTTTTATGGTATCATTCAACTTATTATCATCTTATACCTATTATATGTAAAATATAAAAAATATAAATTTTGTGAATTTTGTGACAAAATTCATTAATGCTATGGGTTTCATGTAGCTTTATTTTTCATACCTCATTTCCTTTCTTTGTAATCATACTTCATTTTTATGGTCAAATGTGGGAATAAGATAAAAAGCAAGATTTTGTTAGCAGTCAGACCTTTCATATCACCTTGACAGATACAGTTTCATGAAATAAGACAAAGAAGAAGACAGAGAACTGTAAAGGGAAACAGAGGTTATTAAATTTGTCCAAAGGATGAAATTTGGTTCTCTACTCTCCTGATTTGTTTTGGGTCAGAATGCATTGAACAGATGTTATTATTTGTTCATTGCTGAAATCTGTATGTGGCTATGTTCTGGCGTGTCAGTGTATTTTATGATACTTTACTGTTTTTCATATCCATTTCCTTTTTTACATTCCCATAGCCCCCGCTCTGTGTCAACTTTTAACACCTTACACTTCAGAAATCAGCCATAGCTTCCTAATTGGAAATGACAAACTTAGGTGACTGTCCACAAGAACAGTAGGGTTAAGCTGGGAACAAGTTGACCTGAGAGAGGCTAGGCTTAGGAGATAAAAGTTCTGGAGTCACCTTATTGCTCATTTGACTTCCATCTTGAACCACCGCTGCTGAATCACTCTATACCCATTGTCTTTTTACTATCTGAACCACTGCTTCCCAATAGATTCCTCCAGTGACTCAGCCACTAACCCAAAAGCTCCTGGTTTGACTTCAGTTTGGCAAGTAGGAATGACTGTTCTTCCATGTTCTATCCTGATATCTATCCCTCGTTTTTGTTCCCCATTTATGCTTCCCAGTCTCCTTCTGCTCTGCATTTGCTTTAGAGAAGCAGCACTTTACAGCATGAGACTTCAGCTTTCCTTGACGTAGTGAAAATTATGGAAGAATTATGGCTCATCTTGATACTCAGGTATCAGTCACCAAGGGAATTGTTCTAGTGATTTGTCTTCTGTGTACACTGTTCCCTTTTTGGAAACACTCACCAATTATGTCTTTATAAATGCAAATTGTTCTCTCTATTGGAAGGGAAGATAAATGGTATTAAAGAATGTTGTTGTTTTTTAATCTGGCAAATTATCAAATGAAAGAAAGGGTTTCTAAGTTGATTAGAAGAATCTGCCAGGTTACATGATATCTTTTAGCGCAGTTGTCTTGCTTCTCCCTGTTCTATGCTGGGTGCTCTGCTCTGTTCTTAGTTTTATACTAATCTTTTCTTTTTCCTTCTGGTATCTTTTGATACTGAATAAACCACAGACAAGTCCGCCCTTTTGGCAAAAATTGCCAGTCACCCTCCTTTATATAACCTGGCCCTTAGTCCCCAACTTATATCCCAATTTTGACCCATCTGCTATTTTTAGGCCTGTCTGCGAATCTGCTTTCCCCAGCTCTGACACGTTTTATGGTTGAAACTAATTCCTTTGGCTCTTTTCTTTTTTAAAATTTTATTTATTTATTCATGAGAGGCACACAGAGAGTGGTAGAGACATAGGCAGAGGGAGAAGCAGGCTCCCTGTGGGGCGGTGGATGTGGGACTCCATCCCAGGACCCTGGGATCATGCCCTGAGCCAAAGGCAGATGCTCAACCACTGAGCCACCCAGGTGCCCTGCCTTCAGCTGTTTCCAATCTTAGTCACATGGGATGGGATTTCCTTTTGCCCTGTTCCCAGTTCCTGAGAGCTTAAAACTTGATAAGTTTTACTTTTCTGGTCCAGAGAATCTTGATCCTCTAGTAAGGGCCTTCTGACATGAAATGCTGCTGATTACTTTTCATTTCCCTCTCCAAATTCATTCTTTACCCTTCTCTGCCAAGCTTTATTTCTTGAAAGCCTGACCTCTTTATGGATTGTGCCACCCAAACTCTCTTGCCTTCTGGTTTTCATGTGAGCTCAGTAATGATGGAAATTAGCAGACAGGAGATAAAAGAAAGTGGAATTTTATTCTCTCTGTTTCTCCTTGTCTTGTTTGGTCAATGGCCATCTTCCTTTATCTATAGTTCCAAGTATTTTAATTAGGTGGTCCTGTTCATATGACTCTGGCCCTCACTAGGGTAACATGATCCTCTTTTTATCTCATCTAGTATGGAGGAGGTAGAAGCTTTTTATGATAGCTGGTCCTTGCATGTTTTATCACTCTTCGTTGGTAATCTTAATCTGGTCCACATTTTTTATTTTTTAAAGTCTTTATTTATTTGAGAGAGAGAGAACATGAGTGGAGTGGGGGAAAGGGCAGAGGAAGAGGGAGGAGCAGATTCTCTGCCGAGCAGGGAGCCTAACACAGTCTATCCCAGGGCACTGAGATCATGACCTGAGCCAAGGCAGATGCTTAACTAACTGAGCCCCCCAGGTGCACCTGGTCCACACTTTTGTAAAGGTACATTATTAAGGTTTCTTCAGTTAGTCCTTTGTACCATCTATTTCTTACAGGATTTCTGATTGATACGTAGGTTTGAGAATAAGACACAAAGCATATGTAATTGATGCTAATAGGTCTTTATAAATATGACTGCCCTTTGGGGGATGGTGATGTGATGGTCACAATATATGTCTCAGAGTTATATGTACATACATTTTAGGCAGATGAAAAACAGTTACAGTGAAGAGAGGATTGCTTGAGGAATATGGAGAGTTAGGATATTCTCTCTAAGGGGATGAAATATTAGAATGCGTACACTTGGATAACATTCTACTCTTCTGCTAAGTTAGTACTTTATAGAATAGGCATAGTAACAGGCAATAGAATAGGCATACGGAAGTTTAGAGCAGAAGTTGAAGTATATGTGCCTGAGTCAGTTAGTCCACCCAGAGTAGATTTGGACTGCTTTTCTCCTTTGAGGATAATGAATGTCTACCATGCTAGAGTCAACTAGTGAATTAAGTGTAAAACTGCATAACCTTGGTGATGTGATTGGCTTTCCCCTCTGAGGCAGAAAGAAACAGTGGGCAAAGCTCCATCAACACCTCAAATAGGGAATAGTTGGAAGATTTTAGGATCCTGTTGAGGATACAACAGAGTCATTTCTGGTGGTAATTAGACTTTAGTGGCTCTGTGCTTCATAAGCTGAGCAGGAAGACACACCATGGGCATGCATTTTGTGAAGGGCAATGACACAGGATGCTGAGATTTTCTCTAGGACTGGTGAGGCTATCAGAGCAACAGGAAAAGTGGGACCATTAAGAAGTTAGATCATCCTGATGTGCACTCATTTTCTGGGGAGACCTCTTTGTAAACATGACAGTGATGCCACATTCAAAGTTCAACTGTAGGTTACCAAATTATTGCCTTAATCCACTGGTCTACAGCCCAAACATGTCTATGTATCTTTAAGCCCTATCAGCAGAAAATTTGGGGTATTCAATCATTGTGTGCAGACTCCAGTACTTTTGTCAAAAACGTTGAACTACACAGCCAGATTTAGGTGGGGAGTTTAGGAATTATCTGGTAAATTACTTTGTGCCAACAGTTAAATGGATTCATACTGGACCCAGGTTGATTTCTTGGGGGGTGGGGCTCTTCTGAACTGAACTGGCTGTCTATGGCAGACCAAATTTAACAGATCATGGGCTTTTAGACAAGGGACTATCACAAGCAGAATGAAGTGGAGTCATATTCAGGGAAATAATGAAATCCCTGTGTTTTAGCTGGGATTAAAAAAGAAGAGCAAAGAACTATATGTATGTAACTTTTTTTGGGGGGGGGGGAATATTGATTGAAAGTTAGTATTAAAAACAGAGTTCCATGTTCTAAAATTTCAGGTCACAGAGAAAGGTAAAAGCAATAAATATTAATCTTTTGACCTGTATCAATGGAAATGGCTGATGATACAGACCCAATTCACCAGGTTTTTGTTCTGTGTTCATTGGGCAAGGGTGATTCCAGACAATCCCTCAGCTTTTGCCTGAATTAAATCTCTACCCTTTATGTTTCTCCAGTTTTGTCCTACTCAGTAAAGAACCACACAACCCACACTCATAGTGAACAAAGCTATTATTTAATGGAATCTTTCCACTGTGAAACCAAATTATTTTAATTGGCTTAAAATATTACTAAATGCTGAAAGCCAAGTACATGACCTCCGGCCCTGCTAGTGTTTAAGATATCATACTCTTCATACTTTCTAGTGAAAGTCTCAGGCCTGTTTCTGAAGAAGGGCCAAATGTAAATAAATTCATATTGTTTAGATCAGGGTTTTGCCAATGTATATTATGTCTCATATAAGCCTTTATTATATAACTTCCTTCTTTTGGTTTTATAGAGTTCTTGTTTGTTGACATTCAGGGTGTGTCTAGAAAGTATATTTTTGATTAATCCTGCTCACCTAGGCAGAGTGCCCTGGACATTAGAGGATCTGCTTTATGCTTCATGGTTTATTTTTTGTGGTTGTATATTTCCTACATTTTGTTCATGTGCCCTTGGACTTCTTAGGAAAAGCTTGACAGCTCATTTTTATATATCAATAAATAAGTAAGTAATAGATCATGGATCAAAGGCCACAGCAGCAGCACCGTAGAGAGAATTATATTGTCCTAGGCACTTATGTACTTATAATGATGATATCCTTGGACTCAAGGCCTAACACATTTTTCATTAGGACTATTAGATTCCATACAAGATCAACAATTACAAACACTCTAGTGAAGAATATTAAAATTCAACAGGCTTCTTTTACAGGCTTCGGAGTTTAGTATTCTCATATCTTCCTCTTTGGCCTGGCTTCTTTCTGTATTTCAGAATTCCCTTGTTTGATTTCCAAAAACTACTCCGTTAATACCTCTTAAACCCAGGGGCATAATTGAAGAAGAATGAATCTTGGAATTTTCGAATCTTTAAAGGGCGACCTAGGAGGCAGGTCCAGTTTAGGAATTCCATCCAAGAGCAAGTCTATCTATCGCTCTACATGCTCCAGGTCAAACTTTAGCACCTCTAGTCCAGAGGGGATTTTATCTTTTGTAAAATCCACCAGGTTTCCTTTGGGAAGAAAAGAGCAGGCTTGAGAGGGAGTACTCTTCAGAAGCTGTGTTCTAACAGATTCTTTTTTTTTTTTTAATTTTTTTTAAATTTTTTTATTATTTTTTTTTATTTATGATAGTCACAGAGAGAGAGAGAGAGAGGCAGAGACACAGGCAGAGGGAGAAGCAGGCTCCATGCACCGGGAGCCCGATGTGGGATTCGATCCCGGGTCTCCAGGATCGCGCCCTGGGCCAAAGGCAGGCGCCAAACCGCTGCGCCACCCAGGGATCTCACAGAAGCTGTGTTCTAGAATATACTTTCTGCATATGTGGATATTCATCTCCTTATTTAGCACTGTCTCCCAGCCCCTAGTACAGTGCCTGGCTTAGAGTAGGATTCACACATTATTTGTTGAATCCATGAATGAATAAATATAATTTTTAAAGGCAGGTAGAAAAAACCAACAATTTTGTAGGTAGTCTTAAATCTTTAACTTACACATATCACCTACATTTTAAAGCAATACAAAGGACATTTTATGAATAAAGGAAAATAAAATATAAGGAGATGGGGAAAAAGGGAGAGACAAAGTGGAAGGCAGAGAAGAAACAAGATTATAACACTTTGTTCTGATAATGTGATTGAATATTTTAGTATGATAGTATGCTTAGTTGTCTGTTAAATTATCTTGTTTTGACTTTTTCTGTTTTGTGGTCAATAGTACTGGACTGACTTAAGCAAAATTACTGTCATTGAAATTTGTCTTAAAAGCATCTTCATCCCTTTCATCATTTCATTCCCAAGTAATTAGAATAACAATGTCATCATCAATAAAGATAGCTCACATGTTTAGAAGCTTTACTCTGTGCGAGGCATGAGCTTAACGGTGCTATATTCATAATTGCACTGAGTCCTCATAACTATCTTATAAACTAAATGCCATGATTTCTTAAATTCTACAGATGAAGAGATTGGAGATGAGGAGATTTAGAGATTGAGTTCCTTTGCCCAAGGTCACACAGATGCATGTGGCAGGTTGGAACCTAGGTAGCCTTTCCCTATATCTCCTTTCTGGGTGTTCAGGGTCCTTAATGCATCCTCCTGGTATACAACCACACTACAGTGCTCACTCCTGCTATGAAGCCTCAGGGGGCTTACAGTGTATCTTGGCTTTCCTAATCTTACACCCTTCAAAACTTGTTTGTCTTGTGTGCTTCAGAGCCCCGCACTGAGAAATAAATCCTTGCTAATTGATTAAGAGCTGATAATGAGTTAATTTGTTGTTGTCATTCCAAGGAGATTTATTTATATATTTAACAGAGGCTTCCTGGAGATTGTGCTTTGCCCAGAGGAGTTACTACAATATTGAAAAGTTTAGACAGTTGGTAGATCTTTGGAAGAGGGACACTAATTTGGTCTAGGCTGACTTTTCAGTGCCCTTCACATCACACTAAAAAAGCAGACGTCTTTTTAGCATATGCTCTGGGAAGATGTGATGAGAGAGTAAGTGTTGCATGTTCCTTCATTATTTATAAGTAATTCTAGTCAGGCTCATTCATATGTATTACTCATTTCCCCTTTTGGCTATGAGAGCACCCAGGGAAGTTTTTGCCTTGTATCCTTTGGGGTTTCTTGGGAGAGAGGGCAGTTTGACACTGGAGAAGAGAGACTGCATTGCTCTTTTTGATTGACATTTATGCTGATGCAGCAAGCAAACAAGTTTCTCTGTGGGTGTGTGTGTTCTGAATCAATTCAGAATTACTGTTTTTGTGGTATTGTTTGTTGTGTATGTATGTGTGGGTGGAGAAAAGGAGAGAGAAGATGAGAGAGGGTAGAGAGAGAGAGAGAGAGACAGAAGGAGAGAGAAAGAGAGAATAAAGCTCTGGATTTAATTAGAATTTAGTTCACATCTGTGCCTTTCTATGAGAACCCTCCTGTATCCTAGCTGTGACACCTTGGGCAAGGTAACCTACTCCTCTGATACTCAAAATGTCTATCCACTCTGGAGTGTTATTTGTGCCTCAGTGTTGTCATGGCATGAGGCAAGGGAGCTGAGTTTTCTACCTCTGTTAGTTGTTAAGGGGCACCTTGTTTCCTCTGTTCATCTTCTCCCCAGTTCCGTGAACTTCTCATATCTCCCAGGTATGCATGCCTGCATACAAAGGGACTCTAGCAGCCTGAAGATCGTTCTTTTGAAAAAGAATGGGTGCTAGCAGTTAGAAGTAAAAGCATATTCAAGGGGGAATGGTGCACAAAAATGCTGGAAGAAGTTCTGAAAAGAGAGCATCGTTCTACTCCATTCTGTTATACATTGTGAAAATGGCTAAGTTTATGATATAGCTGTTATTGTCAACAGTTTACATAGAGAGGAAGATGGTAAATAAGACTTAGAGAGCAATCACTCTCTTTCCAGGACTCACCAGTGAGGCCAGTTGCCATTGTCAAACTGAGTCAATTCTTATCCTCAAATCTGATTGCTAGCAAAGTTTCAGGAGACATGGGAAAGGCTGCAGTATACAACTTTGATTCTCTCCTAGATCAGTATCCACCTAAGGCAGAGTTAGCCTTAGGACAAAAGTTATCTGCTCTTGGGTTGTCTGGGTGGTTCAGTTGGTTAAGTGTCTGACTCTTGATCTTGGCTCAGGTCATGTTCTTGGGATTGTGGGATTGAGTCCTGTGTTGGGCTCTGTGCTTGGCATGAAGCCTGCTTGCGATTTTCTCTCTCCCTCTAACTCTGCCCCTTCCCCCACTTGCTCTCTCTCTCTCTCTCTCTCTCAAAAAAAATAAATAAAATTTTAAGAAAAAGTTGTTTGCTCTTTGTGTATTATGTCCTGAATCTTAAAAATGAGAATATTCTATTCTAAAAAGGAATCACATGAAGGATAAAAACTAAAAAATAACTGGGGGAATCTATGCATATTCAAATATCCTTAAAAGCCAAGATATTTATGTTCAATTTTCGGGCAATAGTTTTATTCTATTCTCAGACATACTTATTTTTTTTTTAATGAGTTACTCATTTCTTTCAAAACATCTACATACTTAAAATGTTTTCCTTATGAATCAATTTTTTATTTGACAGAAGTGAAGATACTTGTGCCCATAAAAAATGCCATGTGTTTTTGAAGTGTTAGAAAAAACAGCTCTTTGGCACTAAACAAAGCTGAGGCAGGAACGTAGGAGAGCAGCTGCAGAATGACAGAAAAAATGTAAGATAATGAGACATGTGAGAGAATGTATAATTTAATGTGGGGCTTGAAGCAAATGGCGGGAGGAGGAACATAAATGAGAAAACAGTTAAAAATAGTGACTAAAATGACTTTAAATCCAATAAAACATAAAATGAATCAATTAGTGCTTAAACGTTGGAGGAGGCATGATGCTGTGAAAGAATCTGGAAAAGGCTGACAGATTTTTAGTCTATGAATTTAAATTCATAGGACCAACAATTTCTCTGCCTAGAGAGATTTATCTGCTGTTTTTTCTTCTTATACTAGTTGACAAAATGACTTCCTTTCTTTTCCACTTTCTGAGATGTGAATCAATCTGTTATAGAAGCCTCGGTTTTTAGTTTTCTGAAAACATTCCACAAGATGTATGGAAAAATGTGTTCAAGTTTTAGAAAATTCTTGGAACTCCTGCAAAACTGTGGATCTCCCTGCATATGGATATTAGAAGTACTTCTTAATTATTGACCAGAGGTGGCTCATTGTGCTGGGTTCATGGAATTCTGGGGATGATGGCAAGTACCATGTGGTCCCCTTTGATGCCTATTTACTTCTTCCCGGTTTTTAATGATACTGTCCATGAGCCTGTGTATTAGATCCTGAAACAAGAATGTTCAGAGTCTTTGCAATGACTGTGTATTCCACAGGAAATTATGGGAAGCTTTTAAGAACCTGAAAACTTTTAAGAACAGTCTATCTGTCTTCCTGGAATAGTTTACCTGAAACTTGTATTCATGGAAGTAAAGGGCTGGATAGTTTCTGGAAATGCTTCCTGTTTCTAGGAAAATAGTGTGTTCTTCATAACAAGTACTCAGTACTGGTTGGATACATGAAAGGATAAAATAATAGGAAATTGAGGTTCACAGGTTATGCCAGCAAAATGACAAATTTTCACTTAGTATTAGGGGGCAATAAGAAATCTTTTATTTTTAACTAAAGTCCAGTCTAGCAAACATCTTTGTCGCACTTAGTTTTTTACATTTTCAAAAATCTAACCATTGATTCCTCTTATAATAGATGTGTGCCTCTAATGGATTAGTTTTCTAAGTTTTTTTCCCAATTTTCCTCCAAACCAATGTTATGTGTAACAATCAGCTTATCATGAAAGAAGCATGGTAGGTAACATGTTTCTTTCTAAGAGCTTTGAAATTTCCCCCTTATTATCTTATTAGTTGCAAGAATATACTTTGTGGAGAAATCTGTTCAGACTGTTGTGACCAGCTATGGTCTTCTATTCCTATCCATTTACATTTAAGGTAGTATTTCTAAAACATGTCTGTGAACACACTGCCTCAGAATCACCTTGAATACTTGTAAAAATCCAGATTCCTGGACTCCAAGCAAACCAATGAAATAGATTTCTAGGGCTTGGGATATGAAATCTGCATTTTTCCAAGATCCCAAAGTAATTCTTGTGAAAAGTTGAGAACCACTGGCCTAAAGCATAGAGGGTACCTGAGGCAAAATTGTGCAGTAGGTTTTGTCTTCAGGGATGTTTGGCTACTCTTCCATATTTCTTCCCTGCCTTCAGCCCCTCTGCTTGTTACATCAGTGCACCCAAATATATTTTACAATGAATTCATACTATTGTGTGAATGACATGATTTGTTGCCTATCCTAGATTGTATATTTTAAAAATATGACTGCTAAGGATAGTAAGCTAGGACTAAAAATGACTGTCTTTCTGATGGTGGGTTTTTAGTCATTGTAACAAGAGTTATTTGTGGGGGGTGGGAGGGGAATGAGTAACCTCCCCAGCAACCATCACATCACTAAGGCAACCTTCAACCATTCACCTACTCACCAGATGGCCCTTCTAAAGTCACTTAGTGCAAGGTCTCTGGAAGCAGGAGTCTGAATAGGGATAAGGCAAAGCCAATAGCAATCTTTTGTTTCCCACTGTCACTTGAAAACTATTTAATTAGGGAAAATTCTTACCCTATCCCCTATGAAAACTTCTGCAGTTTCATGACATTCTGGTCCTTCAAAGTAAAAAAATGCAGTCTCAATGGAGTCATTCACGGTGTCTAGTTTCATGTAATAATCAAAACTTTGAACTTGATTTAAAACTAAATCTTCCCTTTTCTCCAGCTAGGCTTTGCCTTGGGCTGTCTGTTCACAATGGCCTTTTTCCTTTTTTCCCATCTGGTATTTCTCCTCCTCTCTTAGCTTGATAACTACTTGATAAATATTTCCTATCCTGCCAGGATTGAACTAAGGGAACACTGGAGGAGTAAGAGGGATAGGAAAGTTCTTACTGGATTGGTACTATCTCAGGATGGTTTGGCATTCTGAATTATAGAGTGCTTCAGTCAGTTCTTCAGAAACTGCCATTGGACCCATTTGATTGTGTGTCTTGTGATATGGATGATACATTTTTCTTAAGTTGTCTATCCCCTTCTCAGCTCATGGACCCCCCCCCGCCCCACCTTCATTCCTTCTTTCCTGCTTTTCTTCTCTTCTTCCATCTTTTTCTTTTCTCTTTGTTTGATCACTCCACACAGATGTGCTCACCCCAAAGTAATCCTCTTAAGCAGTATTTTAAATGGCTTCAAATAATATCAAATGCTCTCTTCCTTTTGTGTCAACTACATATGGTTCTTTTTCCTCAATAAATCCTGGGAACACAGTCAAATTACAGTACAGCTGCAGCCTCTCCTTTACATTGTACTAGTTAGCCAGCTGTTTCAGATATCTATTGCTGCATAACAAACAACCCACACAGTGACTTAAAATAACAATGATTTGTTATTTCTAATGGTCCTTTGAATTGACTAGGTGATTTCTTTGCCTGTTTTGGCTGGGTTTGCTCACGAGCTGCATTCAGCAAGGGGGTTGGCTGGATTGGAACACCCAAAATGGCCTCATATGTCTAACAGTTGGTATTGATTGTTGCCTGAGGGTATCCCTCTTCTCCCCTCAACCCGTGTCTTTCAGCAGGTGAGATTGACTTTTGAAGTAGCAGTCTCTGTATAACATCCCAAGAGAGAACAGTAGAAGTTGCAAAGCTTTTTAAGGCTTAGACTTCTAAGTCACTAAATGTCACTATTGTCACATTTTATTGGTCAAAGGAAGTCCAAAGACCAGTCCAGATTCAAGGAGTAAGGAAGTAGATGCTGTGTCTTGATGGAGGAAGTGACAAAATCACAATGCATAAGAGCTTAAATAGCATGATGAGAGGAATCTGTGGTCATATTTTGCAATTACCACATTGACTTTTTAGAGTTTTTCAGATTTCTGACAAATACCAGTTCACTGTGTCTCTATAACTTGCAGAAGATACATATTGAGTTCTCTTAGTGGTTCCATTGAAGAAACTCCCTCATCCTGGGCTTGAGGGAAGGCAAAACAAGTGACAGAAGGACACATAAAAAGCTCATCCCAAAGAAATCCTCTTTATAAACATCTCTCTAATTTCTGATACCCCATCTTTTTATTTCATCTGTGTGGCTAAGAATCAAGTAACCTGTTTATAGAAGACTTCTTTGTAAATTCTTTATGTGGTCTCATACCTCCTTTCAAATTCAATGTTTATTGCATTTTGGCATCTTCACCCAAACTTTATCTTAACATTCTCTTATCTTATTTGAAAAAAAAAATCCCAGACAAGCTTCTCTCTAACTTCTAGGCAAACAATAACGAATAGGGTAGCTTTGGAGTCATATGGGCTATGGTTTGACTCCCATTTCCCACTCAGTTCTTGTGTCTGAACCTTATGCGATCATCTCTGTAGTGAAACTAATAAGACATATCTCATGTGAGACTTAACGTGCATTTTGACAATCCCATTTCTTTTTATCAGTTTGTCTACTGTGTGGTGTGACCCGCTTCTGGCTAATTACATGTGAGATGAAGATGAAGTCTGCTTGGGGTTTGCAAGAGAGCTCTAAAAGACAATGCCTCTTCTCTCCTTTTTAAAGTTAGGATGCTATTATGCAAGGACATATCTGGAGCTAGGGTAGTCATGACCATTCATCATGACCATTCATCTCATGAGGATGTGTGAGACTCGAAGAAGATCCTGAATGAGACACTGAACCAGCCAGAAATGCCACTTCCAGAATCTTACTAAGCGAGGGAATTAAGTTTCTTTATTATTTTGTTACTGAGTGCTGAGTATTTTACTTGCAGCCCAAGCATTCTAATTGATATAGTGATTATTATTGTATGCAGGGAAGGGGTTAGTACCTAACTTTTTCAGATAGATTAAAAGAAGAATAAGTAAACAAGGCTGAGAGACCATCCTATTAATCAATAGCAGTTAGGAGACTAGGGACCTTTGACTTCCGGGATACATTTCCAGTCAGCAAATATTTTACTGAGCACCTACTAAATGCAAGTCCTTAGAAGGTACTATTTCCATCATTGGACTTGCATATCAGGAGGCAGTGTGATGTGGGGAGAACACAAAGGTGGCAAAGTGAAGAGAACGCAGGCTTTGGATCCATAGATAGCCCATTTCTGTCGCTTAAACAACATGTAATTTGGGGCACGTCCCCTTCCTCTAAGCCAAGTTTCCACAGCTATCATGTGCATTTGTACTGACCTAGCAAGGTTGTGATGAGGATTATATGTAAAAATAAGTAAGGTAGTGTCTGTGAATTGTGTCTTAAGATTGTGTCCAAACTAGCTTTATTAAGATGTCAACAACGTGGTTGCATTGGGATTTGTTCCCCAAAGGATGGTAAAAACAATACAAAATTGTTCTGAAAGGCAATTTGGAGTCCTTGGAGCAGGAAGCAAGCCTATCTGGGAAGTCTTTATCCTAAGAGCAAACTCAGGGGTCAGAGACCAGCTCCAGTTGATGACAAGAGTGGTAGGTGGAACTGGAGTCAGAGGGGGCTATATTGTCTTAAAAAGGTATATATTAAAAGCCTTAGGTCCATTCTTTTCTTCTCTTCCAACTGTTATAATAACAACCAGTGTATAATATACTTGGTTTATTTCTTTTTCCTTCCTTTTCACTTGGTTTCTAAGATTGGTATTACCTGTTATTTTAACATTAGCCCCTGAGATAAACATTTAATGAGTGACTACTATGTGTTCTTTACTAAACAATTTCTATGTATTTTTTCTTTCAATCCAGGCACCAGCTCTATCAATTAGATACAACTATACCCCCATTTCATATATGATGATACTGAAATGTAGAGGTGAGGTGATTTGCCCGAATTCTTGCAGCTAGTGGCAGAGCTGTGGTTGGAACCCACGTGGTTGAATGACAAAGCTTGAGTGCTATCCTTCTACAGTGCACTGGTGATCACTCAACCCTATCCCAGAAGTTAATAAGAAAGATATGAGTAAATACCTTGATCTCTAGAAAATAGAATGCTATTACATTTAAGAAAATAAAAATTAAGAAATAAACTTAAGATTTTTAAGAAAGGGCATAGAAGTACTATTTGAAGATCATTTATACATACATCAGCTGCTTTGCACATCCAGCATAGTTTGATACCATGGGTGACTGGTGCAGACCCTCCATCTGAAGCAGACCAGACAGAGTCCTAACAGCAATAACCTTTAAATCAAGAAAGTTTACCCCAAATGTTCTCAACATAGCCTAAAGCCAGAAAAGTTCACAGCTCTACATTAAAATGTTAGAAAAAGATCACATTGCAGCAGCTGCTTATGTGGATTACCTAGTCTAGCCATTCTGCTAAGACTTAAAAAAACCTGTCTGAGTTGTAGGAAGAAAAAAAAGTAAGCCTCTAAAATATCAAGTTGGTGCTTGTTGGTAGAGCTGTGATTTCCCATTTGTTGCCCCAGAAGACTCAGGTGTATCTGAAATAGAGTCAAGATGTTTTTCCAGACTCTAAGGCAGTGGAAGGTTTCATTTTTGTACTTACCCTCACTCAGTCCTATGCTGTTTCCAGAACCATAGCTTCCCTTGAAAAAAATTTAATCCTTGAGGTGTTTCTCAGTGATCCAAAGCACATTAGGAAATCATAGTCTTATAGCCAGTTTATGCAACTTCTTTTTAAAACTTCCCTAAAAAATAAGATGAAATGGACTCTGACCTTTAATGATGCCTTCTGAATAAAAGCCAGTGATTCTATTATTGTGTGTGTGTGTGTGTGTGTGCGTGCGCATGTGTACACACTTGGCCCTTTTGAGATTTAATGCACCTTAACATTAAGATTTTTATCTTTAAAATATCAAAGCATGGTCTACAAGACACAGTATGATCTCCATTTTATAGAAGGGGAAACTGAAGTACAGCCTTGGAAAAGCTCTCACAATGGAATTAGAAACCGTTGTTGGGCTTTTCAGCTACTAAATTGTATATCTCTTAACTGAACTGCTTACATTCTCATTTCTCTCCATAGACCTCTTTTCAACAATATTGGTTTCTTGACTTTCCTTGTTGCTATGGTTATTGTTAGGGATTAATCACAGTAAGAAAAATAATGGAAGTAGATTCACCAATAGAATATTTCCTTGTGTGGTGTTATTAAAGACCTGAGTTCTGACATCATAAATTTAATTCCAGTATTGCCATCTAGACTCATGGTAATGCAGTAGAAATAATTTTCTTTTCAGAGTTAAGAGATGCATTGAGAGGGAAGAAAGAATTAGAGTATAAAGGTTCTGGCCCCATACTACAATCTTTTTATCACAAGGAACAAAATAAAAGCTAAATCGTCAATCTAACATTGAGGATGTTTATGAAAAGTTGTGATTACCTGTAAAGTATCTGTGAACCTGAAACAGAGAGATCATATTTCTCATTTTGCTGCTTTTAATTTCAGGATATTTAGGCTTCTGTTGTGAAATGTTTTCTCAACTTAAAATTCCAGGTTTCCTCATGCATGGAGAGAAGTGGCATAAAAATATACACAACTGATGTCACTTCAAGAAAGGCCAATGAAATTCATGGTGTTGCTCTTGGAAGATAAACAGACTAAAAAGAATCTGCATGATAGATCTCTTGGTTTATCCTTTGCATAGTTTATTGTTTAAAATTTTGTTTGGCCACATGTAACCTATAGTTGAACTACAGTGGCTAACCAAATATGGGTTGAGTTTTCAGAGTGATCAAGGGCTATGGAGGTAATCATTCCAGGGTCAGTGTTTGAGGATGTCAACAAGGAATCAGGATCATTTCTTTTTTTTGTTGTTTTCTCCCATCCTTAATATATGGCTTTCATCCTCATGGACTTAAATTTCACTTCTAGGCATTATGTCCACATGTCAGGCCAAGGGCAAAAAGCAAAAAAGCAAAGGCACACATGAGTTTGCTCTATTCCTTTTAAATAATAAGTTTTAGAAGTTTTTCAGAATCCCATCTAATAGAGTTGCTTTTATATCTCATTGGTCAGCTGCAAAGGAATTGGAAGAGGTATTTTAAAGTGGTAATATAATCACCCTGAATTTTGATGTTTTTTATTCAGGAAACAGTAGAGAGTAATTATTGGATGGGAAGACAGAATTAGGAATCATATTAATGCCTATGGGAAGGAAACATACTTTTTAAAAAACATTATACTTAATGCATTATATAAACTTATATGTTCCATTTTCCATAAATTTTTTCTACATTCTTCTGCTTTTCCTGGATTTCTGCAGCACTTTTTCTATTCTGTTAAATAGAGTATCATTGATCCTGTTCTATTCAGGTTAGTTGTTCACATGCTTATTTTTCTCATTTAGATAGTGAGCTCCTCAAGGATTAGAGACCTTATTTAATTCACTTTGGAAATCTCATAATTTACTACCATGGCTGGCACATGAGAAGGAACTAAAAAGATTACTTGAATAAATGTAAGGACAAGGCAAACCATGGTAGGTCATGATCTCTAGGAAATAGACTCTGAGATTCTAGGGTCTATCTCCATGCCTCTTTCTTGGTCTTTCATTCTTCCTCCTTCTAAGCACTTGAATATTCATAACCTTCTTCCCCCATCTGCACCTCTCACCCCAAGATTCTGCATACACCCTTCCCTTGGGCCAGTTTCTTTCTACACGAAATGTATGCCCAGCATTACCTAAAGTCCTGTCCTTGGAAGGATTACTTCTCACCTTGAGCAGGATTATAGCACAGCAATAGCCCAGTGTTGGCTTGCACCACACAGCAAGTTGATTCACCAGCCAATAATGCTCATTTGTTTTTCTTCAGAGGAGTTTCTCACCCCCGTTGCATTACAAGAGGTAAACTGAATGAGGGGCTTAGATGCATCAGTTGTAGAGGACATGGGGGTTGGCTGTTTGCTCAGGCCACTTTCTTGTACTTTCTGGCCCTGCTTGTGCTTGATCTTTACTGTTCCACTTTTATCTATGATTTTTTATTTGATTGGTCTGAAAAAACTTTGGCCTGCTGGCTGAATCTGGTCTATTTTTGTAAATAAAGATTTATTGTATCAGAGCCACACCTACTCACTTATCTATTGTTTTTATCTATAGCTGGTTTCATGCCACAACAGCAGGGGTGAGTACATGTGATAGCAACTCTAAGGCTCACAAAGTCTAAAATATTTACTATCTGGTTTTTATGGAAGAGGTTGGCTGATCTCTGGCTCAGGGAATCTGGGAATTCAAGATATTTGACTGAATCAACTCAGATGTTCTCATTCCAACTTTCAGAGTTCCATTCTTTCCCAATTGGGACCTTGGCCTTGGTAGAACAAAACTGCTAAGATTGAAAATTCAGCTCTCTTTGGAGCTATGCTACTACAGTCATTAAGTATTCAGTCTTTTCTGCTCTTTGGTGGCAGAAGATGGGATTCTCATTTGCCAAAATGCCCTCTGTCTTTCTCATTTCACCTTATGTTGGTGACTAATCATGATCAGCCTTCCATTGTCTTTCTCCAGTGCATCAATGGCTCCAGTAACAACCATGCAATTTCATAGTCCTTACGAATCTAGCAGATGCCTGAGATGTTTCTGCCAGTATATTTCCTTCTCACAATGTCCCGACCTAGTTCACAGTCAAGGCTAGCATTATGGATTTGCAACCAGCAGAACTGCACCAGGATCCGGAGCTTAAAGAAGTCCTAGGCTTGGCTTAACCTCATGCTGTCACTATCTTGAAATTCTTCTTCTTCTTTTTCTTCTTTCTTCTTTTCTTCTTCTTCTTCTTCTTCTTCTTCTTCTTCTTCTTCTTCTTCTTCTTCTTCTTCTTCTTTCTTCTTCTTCTTCCTCTTCTTCTTTTCTTCTTCTTCTTCTTCTTCTTCTTCTTCTTCTTCTTCTTCTTCTTCTTCTTCTTCCTCTTCTTCTTCCTCTTCTTCTTCTTTGGAAATTCTTAATAATTTTATTTTTGCACTGTATTTTGTAAGTGAAGTCAAATGGGGGCAATGGAGTATGTGAATAAGCAGCAGAGATAGGTGCATTATATTTGACCATCATTCTTCACCATTTTATTAGCACAAAGCATTGGTCATGTTTCATGAATACAGAATTCTCCCAGCATATGTGGGAAGTCAGGGAGCTGCAAATCAAGTAGAAGATAAGCATTTTAAGGTTACAGCTAAGAAATGGGAGCTGGGATACAGAAGGAAAGAGAAAGGGCATAGCTTCTTTTCTTTCCAGTCCTATCTAACTCATCAATAAGCCAAAGATAGTGTTGGTAGGATATGCATATATAAAAAAGTTAAATGAAAACAGTAATTTTTGTGCAGTGTTTCCACTGTTCTGCTAAGAATGAAATACAGATATATGCGTAAGTTAGGAAATACAAATTGTATTATTTCACTGCCTCTGCATACAAGTTAAATAATCTTATATTTGCACTTAAAAATGATATTGCACAATATAAAAATGAGCAGTAAGACTCGAACTAATAATTAAAACTTTTAATTGACCACAGTAGATAGCAAATTAAAACCATACGAGAAGTCAGAGACTGCAGAAGAAAATGAAAAAGCCTTATATTTTAGCAAGACTTCTGCTCTTCCCACTTTTATTTTGAACAAGGGGCCCCACAAAATCTTAAGTCTTTGCAATAGGTCCTGCAAATTAGATTGGTGGTCCTTTCACTTCTGAAGTTTTTCACAATTGCGTTGCATGTTAAGGGCAATCAGTGTACCACTTAACACTAGCCTTCATTGCTGTCCAGTTGGTGATAAATCCAGCTCCAAAATTTTATTTCAGGGTGTGATTCCCAGAACAGCATCTAGGAGCTGCCATCAGTTTGGTTACCCAGGTGAAAAATCTGGGATGGAGATTTGCTCATAGGTGCACGTGGGTATGATCTCAGGACTGTGAGAGGTGAGGGAAACAGGAAGTCAGAGGGAAAAGTTGCATTGTAATACAATTGCAACAGAAGCTTCAGATGATCTTATGGGGAGTTCTGGAGTAGGGATGGTCCTTTAGAGTTGTTCCCATTGAGATAAGGGGCTTGTGACTTTCTAGCGTCACAGTGATCAGACATTAGATACAGGCTGTATCTGGGGGAAGGGAGGTGTCATAATTTTTGGTCAGGCTTTCTCCTTCAGCTGAGGGCAATTTCTAGAGAACCACTGGGTTGAAAACCTCCTAGTTGAAAGCAGTTAAAACTCACAGCAACTGGGGAATGAACACTTCAGTCCTGAATCCTGTTAGTATTCAGTCCTGAATACTGTAAGATTATTTCAGTGGATTAATTATTATTATAAAAATAGTTGGGCAATGCCAGTTTTAGTACAAGAAGACTCGTACCTTTTTTTTTTTTTTAAATAATTCCCTTCTACCCCTTTTTTGTTGTTATTGTTTCTCTGTTTCAGGCTCAAAGCCTATCCTATCTAGACTTACAGAGAAATGTGGAAGCTAGCATACTCTTTTTAAAAAGTGTTAGCCTTGTCACTCTATTATAATAGTAAACAAGTTAAACATATCAATTGCATGAGACAACTGTTGGGGCCCACAGTCTAAAGGTTACAAAACCATCTGTAGTATATAATGCAGTTTTAGAATTAAAAATAAAATACTTCCCTTATGATTGATGAGATTACATATGGGATGGGCTGAGATGGCATGTGAATGTGTGCATGTGTGTGGGTATGTTGGTTGGGGGTAGAGTGGAGGGGACACACCTACAAGTTTGAACTGGGCAAGCCCAAAGGAATCATGCTTGGCCTAAATCCCATGGTACAAGTTTGTACTGGGCTGAGAAAGATGATGCTTGGTCCCGTGTGTGACACCTGGTGAAGAGGCTGAAAGGAAGGCATGCCTTGTCAGGGATTTTCCCAGATGTTTTCTGGCTTTCTCCACCATTGTCAGTGGCTCCTTTTAGACATACAAATCATGTGTACCATGCATTGCCAGGGCACTGTTCCCTCTGGGAGGAACCTGGCAATTGTTCATTCTCATTGGTATAATCTGGGTAAAGAGGGAAGATCAGTAAGAAACCAACCTCTTCCCTCCACATAATCAAGAACTCTGTATTTTCTGGTTTGAAGGACAAAATCAGATTGTGCACTGGACAGAATATCCAGGGTTATGGTGAGAACCAGATTGTGTTTCTTTGTTGGCCTGTTTTGCCCAGGGTAGTAGGATCAGAAGAATAGGTCAAATTTTCAGGGCAACAGTGTATGTTCTCATTCATTTGGGGAATATAAATAATAGTGAAAGGGAATATAAAGGAAGGGAGAAGAAATGTTGGGAAATATCAGGAAGGGAGACAGAACATAAAGACTCCTAACTCGGGGAAACGAACTAGGGGTGGTGGAAGGGGGGAGGAGGGTGGGTGTTGAAGGGGAATGGGTGACGGGCACTGAGGTGGACACTTGACGGGATGAGCACTGGGTGTTTTTCTGTATGTTGGTAAATTGAACACCAATAAAAATTAATTAAAAAAAATTTTTTTTCAGGGCAACAGAGGGAAGCTCAAAGGCCTGGCTTTGAATGGGAAAGACAGGTTGAACTTCTCAGACCTTTTTTTAAAATTAAAAAAATTAAAAAAAAAATCTTACCTCTCCCTCTCCAGTTATGAGCAAGAGAGTAGGAAGAGGAATGCAGAATTAGATCTAACCATTAGTTACAATTTTGATAAAGGAGAAGAGTATTACTCATTTCAGACCTTGAGACTGACTGATTTCATATGGTTAAGTAGAGTTTGAATTGCCATTAAATGAACTTAAAATAGAGGAAATGTATTTCATGAGGTAGGGAGAGATGCTGGTACACTATTGGTGCATCCTGAAAGACCAAACTTGGACTAAAATGTATCATCACGAACAGAGCAGATTGTCCATCATAGTATCTAGTGAAATACAGGACCACAGAAATATTCCCTGGTGTTTACATGCATCTTCATTGCCACAGAAACAAAATTCTGACTCCAGAGATTAATACAAATTCTTGTAAAAGTGGAAAAAATCTCATAAATGCCTCCTTGATAAGGCATTCAGCCACTATACTTTTCCCTCATTGAATACTATGTCCCTCTCACCTTCTAGTTTTTCTGGCCCCTAGGAAATAAAATTGTCACAGCATTCAAGATGCCTTCTTTTCTCATAAAACAATAATTGCATTGTAAACCCCCAAGAATGCTGCAATAGGTGTCTCTCTGGTCCTTTATTAATGCTGCTGGTATTTGTCTAGCCTTAGAAAAGCTTTTGGCTCAATATCCTACTCAGATTTTTGGGCTATAGCTTGCTAGAGTTGTCAGGACAAGTAAAACATTTCCCTTTCAACATTCATTACAAGCAAAAAAAATCCTATTGTATTTTTTAAAAAGTGGCTTGTGACTCATCTCCTTTTTTGGGATGGAGTTATAGCTTAAGATTTATTTGGTCAATGGTGCTTTTTAGTTGTGGAAGTAATGAAAATGTTTAGAAGTTGAGAGATGCTAAAATTCATATGAGTTTTATTCATTTGCTACACCTATAGGATGCTGGAGGACTGTATAGAAAAGTTTTAATGAATATATTTTATGGGTTCTTAGTATAACTTCCCAACTTAAGATTGAACTAAATTCCAGGTGAAATTCATATTGAGGGAAAATAATTAATTGAAAGTTTAGTGCAGACTTATTTTGACTAATATTTTTTCTTTTTTTTTTAAGGATTTATTTTATTTATTTATGATAGACATCGAGAGAGAGAGAGAGAGAGAGAGAGAGAGAGAGAGAGAGAGAGGCAGAGACACAAGAGGAGGGAAAAGCAGACTCCCTGCCAGGAGCCCGACGCGGGACTCGATTCCGGGACTCCAGGATCGCGCTCTGGGCCAAAGGCAGGCGCCAAACCTCTGAGCCACCCAGGGATCACCATGAGCCACCCAGGGATCCCCGACTAATATTTTTTCATTTCATTTTTTTAAATGAAAAAAATTTTGTTTCTTTATAATATTAGATAAATGTTTATATGCTTAAATTTAAAAACTACTATATTTACAAGCAGGAAAAAACAGTCATGCATGCTGCCTTAAACATTTCAGAAAAGACTGACATGTAAGGAAAAAAAAAATATTCTCATCAATCAGAGATAATCAGCAGTAAAGTAGTGGTTTATAGCTTTATAGTCTATTTTTCTATGTGTATACATGCACAAGGAATTTTTTTTAAAATAAATTAATTTTTATTGGTGTTCAATTTACCAACATACAGAAAAACACCCAGTGCTCATCCCGTCAAGTGTCCCCCTCAGTGCCCGTCACCCATTCCCCCCCATCCTCCGCCCTCCTCCCCTTCCACCACCCCTAGTTTGTTTCCCAGAGTTAGGAGTCTTTATGTTCTGTCTCCCTTCCTGATATTTCCCAACATTTCTTCTCCCTTCCCTTATATTCCCCTTCACTATTATTTATATTCCCCAAATGAATGAGAACATACACTGTTTGTCCTTCTCCGATTGACTTACTTCACTCAGCATAATACCCTCCAGTTCCATCCACGTCGAAGCAAATGGTGGGTATTTGTCGTTTCTAATGGCTGAGTAATATTCCATTGTATACATAAACCACATCTTCTTTATCCATTCATCTTTCGATGGACACCGAGGCTCCTTCCACAGTTTGGCTATTGTGGACATTGCTGCAATAAACATCGGGGTGCAGGTGTCCCGGCGTTTCATTGCATCTGAATCTTTGGGGTAAATCCCCAACAGTGCAATTGCTGGGTCGTAGGGCAGGTCTATTTTTAACTCTTTGAGGAACCTCCACACAGTTTTCCAGAGTGGCTGCACCAGTTCACATTCCCACCAACAGTGTAAGAGGGTTCCCCTTTTCTCCGCATCCTCTCCAACATTTGTGGTTTCCTGCCTTGTTAATTTTCCCCATTCTCACTGGTGCGAGGTGGTATCTCATTGTGGTTTTGATTTGTATTTCCCTGATGGCAAGTGATGCGGAGCATTTTCTCATGATGCACAAGGAATTATATGGTACATGTTGGTTTGTGGTTTGCTTTTTAAAAAATTCATCAATAAATGAGCCATATCACTTCTCATCTTTTTAAATGAAATAACTGTATCCTTCTTTAGACTGCATGCTGTGGCAAAAATGGGAACATTCACATAGCAAATGAATTGTTCATTATTTTGTTAGCAATTTGATGGAAAAACTGGATTGGATAGAGGAAACAGCTTAAAACTTAAATTTTTTGCTTTGAATATCTTATGTAATTATATTGAAGGAAAATTTCTAAGGACAATGGGTTTTTGACTATCATAGAGCCAAAGTGGCCAAGAGTTGTCAAAGGCTCTCAGGGTATTATAGTGTTGTGGGTTTCCTGGGGATCTGCTGGACCTTGTTAGGAAATAAGAGGATGTATTTTTTCACAGATGTTAGTCTGGGCCTTCTATCTGATAGAAAGCATATGAAATATATTTTGAGTCATTTTTTGACTGTCAAGAGTCCATATCTAATTCTATAGTATTATTTGCTCCCAGATTTTTCCTTTCATTTTTATTTCTAGCTGTGTATAGAACCAAGACTGAATTAAGGCCAGGGATGGTTATGTGGAGGTTATAGGTATGTTATGTTTGAAAGTGCTTGGCTTATATAGACAAGATCAAAGTTCTTTTTAGTCAAAATGTAGTATACTTCTTTGTCCTTGAATCATGTGTTGTTTATGTAAAAAAAAAAAAAAAAAAAAAGATTATACAATGAAACTAGAATCCAGTAAAAACTTAACCTGTTTGGGGTTTTGTAGAAAACCATAGTTGACCAAACTTGTCAAGTACTGCCAAAGGTGAGAAATGTAAACTGGTTGAAATTTGGCTATGTCTCCTGAGTGTGAACTCACTTATTAAGTGAATATCCGGACTGAGTCATGATGGGAATGCTCAAGAACATATAGGTGTGACTGCTGAGGTGTAACTGCATAGCCCACGTGGCCTTACAAGTTGATCCAAAAGGAATGCCTGTTTGCTTTATCGTACTCATTTCCCATATTTCTGAAATGAAGCTTATAGCCCAGAGAGGATAAAACTCCTGGGAAAATGTTGAAAGACATTGAAATTACCAGCAGTCTTGGCTTATGGTATCACATGACTCTGAATGCCTTTTGCTGATAGAATCATACAGTTGGAAATGATAGAAGGAGGTCATTTAGTTTATTCTCCTGCCCAAGGCAGAACTATAAATGTACCACTGGTAGCTTTGCTCCTTGTGAAAATGGTGTTTCTTTAACAAGAAAATACCTCCCCCCCCCCCCCCAAGTAACTACTAATTTGTGTTTACTTTGGTTTTAGTCACAGTAACTCTGTCTCACTGTTGCAGAACAAAAAAGAGATATTGGATACTGAGTGATTAGGTTTCTCATAGAATTAGTTTGTAACACCAATGAAATTAAATAGTCAAAATGATCTAGTAAGATAATAACAAGTTAAAGTAGTTAAAAATGCACACACATACACACATCATGTCATCAGCAATCGCATAGTGTCATAGACATATTTTCAAAACCCTGTTTCCCAGTAATTAAGTTAAAGTTTGGGAAAAAGTGTATGAAAATCTCCTAGAGCATTTTACCACATCCAAAGCTTTTATCCTACATTCAACTGTGAAAACAATCAGCTTTTTTCCATTTTTCTCATTCATAAAAACAACCAGTTCTCAAAGAAACAAATGGAATTCATAAAATTTTTTGAGGCTTTCCTAGGTTGAATTCATACTGTTAAAAATAAAACTTTCATGTTTTATTTCTTCTATTTCTGCCTCCAAAATGTATTTTGAACAAAAAGTCTTGTGCAAATCAATGCCAGATTTTCTGGTTACTGGCAATGAACATTAGACCAAAATAAACTTGCAAATAAGCACTACCTACAAGAAGATTACAGTTGGATTTGGGAATTAAGAGATAGGTAAACTAAAACAAATAGCAAATTAAAAGATAGCACAATACTGTTATAGATACTGCATAATGAATTACCAGATAGGTGATAAAGACAATAAAGACAATTGCTTAAGGTCAAAGGTGGAAGCAGATCAATCATATAATCTTTATTATAAAAGAGATTCAGAATAGATACCCTTTAAGGATCCTGTCAGGTAATAATCAAATGATACCCATTTAGTCAATGAGATGCAGTATGACTGCACTCACTGAGGTTTTCTTTCTTTCCTTGGAACTACAGAGAAATATATAAAGAAAAGGCTCTTTCCTGTGGAGTTTATTGCCTATCCTGTTTATTGTTTATTATCCTCCTAGGGGAGACAGAAGTTTAAAAATATAAACAATGTACAGAATTTATCTTGATGCTATGCCTTTGTTTCAGCCAACCATGAAGCCCATATTCAGTAAAAATAAGCACAGAATTTTCAATCCCCTTTGGTGATAGCCATCTTGGCCCACTTATTTGCTTCTGCCTTTGCTCTTCGTGCCCTGTTTCATCACTATTAACTATATTTCTCTTAATCAGATCTTTTTGGATTTGTCCTATTTTCTTGCCATGTGCTTGCCCTTGAAGTTGGTAGCAACTTGGGCTTCCTTACTTTTAACTCTGGGCAGCCTCTGGGGGCTTCTGGCTCTTCTGGCTGTTGAACCTTCTGTCTTGCCATTGAATTTTCCCCCAGACTCAGTACCTGGGGGGCGGGAGTATATTTGGATTGTGTCTTGAAGGATGAACCGAATCCATATAAGATAAAATAGAAGAGCGTTCAAAACCAAGGCAATAGCATATTCCAAGATAGAAAGCCATGAAAGAAGTTGGCATATTCACTATGCTGTGATAATATATTTAGATATTAAATCATCTTCAGAGGGACTTATATGGCTTCATATGCAATTTGACGGATTGAATCTTGGCAGAACCTACAAAATGGGCTGCTACAGTTGCTCTAATGCTAGGTATGTATAGGTTGAACTTTAAGAATGTTATCTTAGTACCACAAGTCTATCTTTGTCACCTTTGTCACTTTGAACAAGATTACTCACTTTGAAGCTTGTTGTAGGTCACCCATGATCTTTTGAGATGTTTTCTAGTTCATCTGCCACCTTTGCCACATCCCCTCAGAGCAAAGCCTTCAATTTTCATCCTATTTCTAAAAGGTCATCTTGAAAGAACTTCACGTTTGCGTGTGCTACTTTACCTCTACCCTTTAATTAATGCCAGATTTTCTGGTCACTTGGAAAGACCTGAAAACTCGATTAAACTCACATGCAGACATTGCCTACAAGGATATTACAGTTGTATATGGGTGATATTCCTTTAGCATAAAATATCTCCTAATATTTGAACAACTGATCCATCTAACTTCTCAGGAAAAAATTATAGCAAGTTAATACATGCTAGTTCTTTAAACAATACTTTTCCTTATAGTTTAGTGTACCTCACCTACTTCTCAGCCCAGTTGCTGAATGACCCCCAAATACCTAATACATTTTAGAGAAATCTTTTTTTTTTTCACTTTTGAGAAATCTTAACAGATTTTTCAAACCACTTTGTATTCCTTAAAAAGGTAAAAGGCCACAACCAAAATGCTATGCATGGGTGGGGCTGGTAAGGTCTTATGGTATGAAGTAAGAGAGCAAAAACTATGGTAGTGAGTCATGGCAGCATAATAAGTATATATGGAAATATAGGAGGTGGAGGATTTGGGAACCCGTGACTATTGAGCAGAGAGAGCCTGGTATTGATTTTATGGAATTAGGGTCTATGCAGAGAACATATATTGTAAATCATCTACATATTACCAACATGAAGTGAGAGTGGATAAAGTCACCAAATGAGATTGTGCAAAGGAAAGTAAGAAGAGAAATGAGGAAAGTATTTGAGGAACATGAATGTTGAGGCATTTGAAACTTAATCAACTAGGATATCATCAAGTAGGATATGGCACCAACATAATAAGCCTTAGTGGTAAGGAGGAACATCACTAGATTTTGGCATTGAAACATGAGATACATAGGGGACATTCACAAACAGATATTTAGTTTTGATTGACAATATTTATCATCAGTAAAGGTGAGGCATAATTACAGTCTGATGTCAAGTGGACAGATGGTAACATTTAAAAAAAATCTTTCATGGGAAACTTCAAATTTCAGAAAGTGACATTCCTAAATATACAAAATGGCAATAAGATCCAAGGTAGGAGTAATGAGATATTCAGGAAAAAGTTCAGGAGAAGAATGTGCTAAATCATATTTTGCTACTTTTTTCAAATTCTCACATTCTGACTTTAGTATAGATGTTGACATATTTTCTTTTCTTAGGCCATCCATTCTCCAAAAGGCTAAATGTCCGTAAAATTTATATTCTCACTCTAGGTTGGTGATATGGCAGTCAGAAATTTTATTAGGAAAGGCCGGTTTATTTAATCACTTAGCACAGGCAAGGAGTGGAATTAGACTTGGCTGTTCCACTAAAATGGACATCATCTGATGAAAAGATGCCTCATTAAGCTTCATGGTCTTCAAAGCTCTCTCTACTCTGTAGGGCATTCCCTGGTTGCCTCTAATTCTTACATAAAAACAAATACACAAACAATATGGAAATATGCTCATTTCTTTTTTTTTTCACTACACATAAGGTTTTTGATTATTCATTGGCAGCTACCAGGTCTCTTGAGACATGGTACATGATATCCAGAAACAAGTTTAGTGTCTGAAGAGGAACATTATGAAATCAGTAAGAGATCCTTGATGATCCAATTGAGCAAAATAATTTTGGGGTTTTTTTTTTGTGGGTGCTCCACTCAAAAAATCTTATGGGAACCTGAGAGTTCTACTTCTCAGTTGACTCAGGATCAGTTAAATTTAATTTCTGTTGAGCCTTGGATCATGATTGGATAGAACTGTTGGTCGCTATAGGGCAGCTCACTCATTTCCTTTGACACATGTTCTTGTTTTGCCATGAACACTAAGTGACCTCAAACACATTTTTTTCTAAAATTGTAGCAACAAGGGACTTGAAAAAAAATGAAATTCATGAGACAGCTATCTCTTTTGGCTCCTGAAAAGGCTACTTCTTAACTGCCCCAAGAAAGATGAAATGATGTTACTGATCCTATTTCTCAGGAATGATAAATGGATGCTTCGGCAATAAATGCAAGAATAGATACTGGCTAAGAATGCTTTCAGAGATTTATTTTTGCCTTATATGTTTATCATAGACTCAACCAATTAAAAGTTAAACCAAACTAGAGCTTAAGACATCATTTTTTTTATATTACAAGGATTTCAAATATAAAATCACCAAAGACCTCATATGCACTTTGAATATCTCTTCCCCTCCCCCAAGTTCCATGTAAACAAAGCATGTTTCTTGCATTATACCATTAACTCTGCCAGATTATCAATTTTTCTTCTGAACAAACCTGGATGCTTTCCGTACAATTTCCTTGTAATATAATTATGATATTTTGAAGGAAATAAAAAGTCATCAGGAAATATTTTTTAAAGATTACTGGCAAAGTTATCTGTTTAATTCTGGAAGGAATCAGGTTTAGTGCTTAAGGGACAAAAATGATAGAAGTCTATCTCTTATTTGGTCATCTAGAGAGAAGGCATCTTTATTTCCTGCAAAAGGAAAACAAAATCCTTCATCTCTAAAGAAATCATTAAGTAAAAGTTCTTTATGTGGAGTGGTGATGGTAGTAGGGTTCCGAAATCTTTTTGTTTGTTTATGTGTTGATCTATACCTCACATATTTTTTTCCAAAAATGATTGAAGGTCACCAAGAGAATATGGTTGAAAGATTCAAGAGGTTTATTACAAAAAAGATCAAAGTGTGTTACTTAGCAGTTGTAGTTCAGAATTAGATAATTTTTTAATGGAATAAATTGAAGGATATTTTCTTCTATCTAGGTATCTATCTAATATATCATCTATCTATCTATCTATCTATCATCTATCTATCTACTTTGGTGTTTATTTAACAAATGTTTATCCATTCCATTCTTTGCAGTTTTAAGTGCTGGGTACCAAAGAAAGTATAAGATTGAGACAGGCCTTTAGCTGCTATGTGGGAGATGAGTTGAGTGGTCTTCACTCTGTTGAGAAATTACATAAATTATTATTTACAATCAAAGAGAAAATTGTTCTTATACTCATCAGATGTTTGTTTTACTAGACCAGTGTTTCCCCAAACTTGACTAATCATCAAATTATCAGAGACATCCCTAAAACGTGAAGATTTCCAGCCTTCTCACTGGACCTTTAATCTAGTGGGCTTGGTGAGTGGGGGTGGGAATCCCTAGTTTTAACAAAGAGCCATGTGATTTGATACTTCGCAAAAGATAACATGGTACAGAAATATGAACTCAAGCTGGGTAGGGACCACATCTTGTTTACCTTGGTATTTGGTACTTAGCATAGTGCTGGGCACATAAAAGGTGCTCGATTAGTCTTTGTTAAACAGAATATTTCACATCTGTACAAAAAGCCTTTCTGGAAGGACTCATTTTTTGTTACAGTTCTAATTTCATTGCTATCTGGACTCTTCATCTCTTAATGCTTTTCCCACATAGTATAAACATTCTTCTCTGCTCACCATGTCTTAGCAGCCTCATGTCATCTGGATCAATAGCATCAGTTTGAATAGAAAATTAATGACCTAACAGGATATTACTCAGTGTCTTTTGGCCTTCAGCTGGCTGATCTTTATGTAGCAAATCAGTGTCTACAGAGCTGGGTGTAGATCAGTATTAATAATATCATAACCCGTGTTTATGTAATATCTTTTCTCTGAGTACTGAGATCCTTCTTCAGACATTATTTAGCAAGTACAATCTATTCAATCCTCTGTAGGTGTGTATGTTGTCTTAAGGATGCCTTATACATGAGTCTAGTTGATTGGACCACCAAGAATTTAGTAGCAATGATTCTTCCACCTGGCTGTTGGGCCTCCGGGTGCCTGAAAAAGGTGTGTCCCAACAAGCAAAGGCATCTCCCTTTCAAACGGGCAATAGTTTGACACTTAGTTTATAACTAGGTGTTACCTTAGCTGGAGGGGTGAAACAGGGCTGGGGCAGGCCAAGGGAGGGGTGTCTTGGCAAAGGGGATGTGGTCGATGTGGTCGATGGTAGAAGCTCAGATGGGAGGACAGGAAGAATCTGACCCAACAGGTCAAAAATGAAAGTGAAATTGAAGATTAGCATGCTGAAGAGATTTCCCTGAGGTCACTGACTGGTTGACATACCACGGATAAAACTGAACTCTGACCTAAAATCCAGTCACCAGACCACATCCTGTAGAGGGAATACTCAACGTCCTCAAAGGTCTAATCAGTGAACTTGGCTGGGATATGATTTGACATAGCTCTGTGTTGTCTGGGCAAGGTTAATTGAAAATTTGTTCTCTGAGTTTTGTTTTTCTTTTCTCCCTATTGAGCCTAGATTCTAGGAGAAAAATTCCTGGGGTTATTCATTCCATTGCTTCTGGGAACACATATGTGGAAGAACATATCTTAGTTAAGATAAATTTCTGTAGAAAATTAACAGGCACTGAGGCCTTTCCTGACAAGGCACGTATTTCTGTACTGTTGGTTAGAATTCGATACCAGCTAGCATCAGATATTACATCAAATTTTTCTTTAATTGTAGATTGACTTCTGCATATTCTGAGAAGACAAGTATGAATCACAGGCTATCTAACAAGTTCCCAGTATTTGCCAATCTCTGTAGTAACTTGAAATTTTCCCAGTTGGCTTATAGCCAATGAGCCCTGTAGGCAATATAAGATGTTTATGGAAATCTATTGTGCAGATTACTTCCAGGATCTTTTAACCCCAGGGATAGTAAATGTTTTACACAGTGAAGAATACTAAGGAGATGTCTAGTCCACTCCCCTACAACTTCAGCCTTCTCCCAGGTATAAATCTTACTTAGTATTCTCATTTAACTCATTAACTCTCTATTAAGGCTGTGGCTGAGGGAGTGAGAATTAGCTTTTTCAGAGAGTTTATACATAGTAACCCCTTCAGAAACAAATCTAATGAGATAGTCATTAAGGAGGATTGTTCTAGAATGGAAAATGGAAAGTCTCATTGTCAGTACAAGGGAAGAGTCACACATTGCATGTAGCACAGTGACAAACCCAATTATCATTTTTGACTTATTATGTGATATTGTACAAGCTCTTTTATTCTTCTCCCTGGTCTCTGATAAGCCTTAGGAAAAGCCTACCTTAGAATACAGTGAATCTTTATTTGTTAACTATCATCTAAGAGCAGGGAATTAATTCCTCATCACAGCCCTGTAGGATAGGTTTCTTCACTTCCATTTTACTACAAAAACTAAGCCTGAGTGAGGTTAGATAATTTTCTAAGCTCACACATTTATCAAGAGGTAGTAGTAGGACTTTAATCCAAGCCTGCCTAGCTTCAGAATCCAAGCAGCACAACTGGTAATGGAAGTTTGGGGAAATAGATGAGTTGAAGACTATAGTTTTCAGCTTGGTTTCATAACCAAGTGTGGACCTAATGGAATTTTATTCTTTCCAGTATCTATCCCCATCTACATGCCGGAGCTCTCATTTTATCCCACAGATAAATAAGACAGTCCTATGACAGCCCTGGTACTAAAGGTTCAACCATAATGAGAGACCCAAGGACATCAAAGAAAACTCAAAGTAGCAATATTCAGTTACAGAAGACAGAGACTAACAGGTTTGACACAGAGAATATTCTCCAAAACTGAATATTTAGGTAAATGCCCAGCTGTACCTTACATTTTTTCTCCTAAACTCCTGTGTCCAGTGGCTGAGTGTAGTTCTGAGGGTTATTTATTCTGTTTCTCTAAAGCCTTTAGAGAATTTCTAGGCCTGCCTTGGTGGGATAAAACAGTGGTTTAATGCAGTAGTTAATTTAAGGACAGCCAGCATTCCCTTTTAAGGTTTTCTAAACTATTAAGTGTTCTGGTACCTAGTATAAATTGCTCTAAAATTTCAAGTTTCATCTTTGAAGAAAGTGAAGGAATATATGACCTGATAATATAAACTTTATAAAAAAATTAGAGAAATCACTGTATGTCAGCTTTTTTGTTTTTTATTTTATTTAGAATATTTTAAAATAGGATTTAATTTTCAAAAATTCGTTTTTTCACATGACTTTAATAGGAGATACCTGCCTTATACAGCATCTTGCAGTGGCAGTGATCTATGTAGTCTGTCAGAAGATTCATGTTTTTGTTTTTGCTCTCCCATTAGTTACTGTGTGTCCTGGAGCAAGTCACCCAACCTTTCTGAATTTCATGATCATTATTTATAAATGAGAAGACTGGGGTCCTTGAGATCTTATAGTCTCTGCCAGGTGTTAAATTCTTTGATCTTATTTCATTTGGTTTCTCATTTTAAAAAATTCCCTGTGGAATTATATTATATATACTATTACTGCTAATAATTCCTTGTTAATTGTTTTCTAGAATGCTATGGTATGAATTCATTAGTCATTAAGAATGAAGAGTTCAGGAAATATAGCCTTACATATACATTTTTATTAGGGGGAAAAGAGTGTGATTCCAAGTATTTTATGAAGAGTCAAGTGTTGTACTTCTCTGTTAAGCTCTTTTACACACATAGAGAGATGAGGAATACATGGGTTGTGGGAAGCTGGGAGTAACTTTAATTTTATTCTGGAATGAGCATTTTATTTCCCAATATTTTAGTGTTAGAATTATAATCATGTCTTTGTTCTCTTCTTCTTTACTTTCTGGCCAAATAAGCATACATGTTGTTTTACATAGCAAGGGTGTTGATGGTGTCTGAAAGGAAAACAATCTGATTTTTGAGCAGATTGTTTTTTATGGGTCAGCACTTTTGTGACCATAACAGACCGTGACTGATTAAGACAAATGGTTGTTGGATGACTTGAAGGAAGGAGAGGTTCATTCAGTGAGTGACTAGAGAGGATAATAATTCTGGGTTTTGAGAGCTGCCAGGAGTCTCCAGCCATCGAGTACAAATCTTAGTTATGGACACTGAAGCTTGGCAAAAATCAGGTCTCATTTGGAAAACTTCTTACACTTCGATATCTCTGATTCTCAGCTGAAAAGAAGTAATACTGATGATATCCTAATCAAAGACAACTCTGATAAGACTAAAGAAATGTGATAACAAGGCATGATCTTGGGATGAATTCTGGGCTGACAAAAAATGTATAAAGAATATCCCTGAGACAAATGGTAAAATTGGATTACTGACTATGGATTAGAAAATAAAATTTTGAATTTCCAGATTTTAGTTACTATACTGTGATTATTGTCAGAGAATGATTGTGTTCTTAGGAAGTACACACAGAAGTATTTAGGAGGAAACAATAATTGTGTATGTAATTTATTCTTAAAAAGTTTATAAAAATAATATATATACACACGTAGAAATAGTAACTGATGAAGCAACTTTGTAAATTTTTGTAAGTTTAAAAATAAAGAATTACAAACAAAAAAAGATAAAAGATAAAAGACTGCCTGATTTGCAGAATTGGCAGGGCGGGGGAATGTGAACAGTTCATCACATTCCCTTTGGCCAGAACTGGTAAGCTGGTGAACTTCTAAACTAGAAATTCAAGGATTTAGCTGAAAATAAAAGCCTTAAGCTTATTGGTACCATGAAACCATAAGCCTCACTCTCTCTCCTTACTCAACATCGCAACCTGTTCTTTTGTATCATTATCCTTTGTCCTGAGTCAGTCTGGGTAAGAGCTTGAATTAATCAGTTCCACTCCTTAAGAGAGACTTTCTAATACCTTGACCTAAGTCAGAAGAAATATGTGTAAAAATCTCCATAGGAATTGGGGGACAGCTTCAGTATTTTTTAAGCTAGTGGGCCTTTTTTGTTGTAAGCCAAGGATTGTGGATTATATTTCACTTCTCTTCCACTCCAGCTTAGTCTTTTACCTTTTCTCACTGTAAAGGGAAAAACCCAAACCCTGGCTTTTATGGAACCGTTTTTTTTTTTTTTGGTCAAGTTCTACCACTCCAATCATGAGGAACAAACTGCACAAATAATACTGCACAGCAACCTATTGCCCTACTAAAGGTCAAATTAAAATTGACACATCTAATTTTATTTTACCTAGGACTCAACCAAGTTGTAAGGGGAAGGCATTGATGGGCTAATCGAAGGAGGGCAACATGTTAGGGTCTTTTATTTTAATGGGACTGTTTGTTTTTACATGTGGATTTTAATTGCTTCTAGAGTATTAACAACATAATGCTGACGATACCAGTCTTGTATTTGCAATTCCCACCCAAAAGCCACCTTTGATCTTACTGGAGTTCATGTTCTTTGAGCCCTGTGGAATAAAAGTTTTTTCTTCCTACTTCATGGCTACAAAAGCATGTCTGATTTGGGAGCTTCATATAAGCTGCCTATGAAGTAGAGGGTGCTTTGAAGGAGTCTGGTCAGCTGTAACATTCCTGGAGGAGCAGGACATTCAGAGGGTGCGATTTTTTTTTTTTTTTGAAACAAAAATCCACATCAGAGTTGTGAGGCTGAAGGAGGTTAGAAGGATACTTTTGCCTTCAGGGTGTTCCATCTCAGCCTCTGGGTACTAGTCTGGGCAGGTAACTAGTCTGAGCAGGCTATGCTTTAGTTGACACCTTCAGGATGAACAGACAGGGAGAAACTTGTAGTCATTTTTCTTGGCAGAAGCCACAACCCAGCCCAAGTTAATTATGTCTGAGAAGAAGAATAGTGTCTGGGCACCTGCAATTTTCAATTTGGTACCTCATTTTCCAGTGCCAAGTATTATATCAAGGCATTCAGATGTATCTTCACAAAGTTTCTTCCTGGTTTCACATCAGACAATGGGAATACCGTGTTTAGAAACTCCTGTATAATTGTCACTGTTTACTGAGAACTTCATATATGCCAGAGCTGATTAAATGTTGTACATATTTCCTGTCATTTAATCGTCATAACAACCCTCTGAAGGAGGTATGATTACTGCTCCCACTTAATAGTTGAGAAAACTGGGGCTTAGATAATATCTTGTCCCAAATCACATGACTAAATAATGCAACACTGGTGCTTGAAATCAAGCCTACTGGACTGAGACACTCGAAGATTTGTATAAAGTTCTATCTAGGAATATTTTTTTCTCTTAACATTCCTGTGAATTAGAGTGTGGGCATTGTTGGTTCTGATTTCATAGCTAACTCTTACTTAGGGGTATTTGTCCAGAACTATAAATTTAGTAGCATTTAACCCAGAACAGTTATTTTATATATTATTTAAATATATTCCTTTTCATAATAATAAACATTACTAACAATGTACTGTCTTTGGAGAAGCTCTGAGTTAAGGATTAGGAAAAGCTGAGAAGATTACATTCAAGAGTATTTAACTTGCCTCTTTACTGACTCCTTCCCCACAAGCCATAAATATGCAAGTTTCTCATCTAAAACAACACAAAATAAAACAAACAAAACAAGAAAGCAAACAATGGTTACCTCTCTTAATCTTGCATCCTTCTCTAGTCATAGTCCTATTTGTCTTTTTTCTCTTAGCAGTCAAGTTTCTCGGAAAAAATGTCTACAATTATAGTTTCCTTTTTTTTTTTTTTTTGGCATCCTGCTCATTCTCAAACCTACTGCAATCTGTTTCTTACACATATCTCCCAACTGCACTAAAACTTCTCTGGAAAGGTCATCAATTTACCCACTGTCAATTCAATGGATTCTTCTTCCCAGCAACATTTTATTATAAAATGTTCAATCATTTAGAAAATTTGGGACAACTGTACAGTGAATACCCCTGTACTTAATGCCTAAATTCTATAATTAATAATTAATGGTATTTTCTTTTCCTATCTATTGCTCTATCCATCCATCAATCCATACGATTCAAAGTAAATTGCATACATCTGTTTACTTCACTCTTAAGCACTTCAGCAGATATATCATTGAATAGAGTCTAATGCTATCTTTCTTGCTTGCTTGCTCGCTCACTTGCTTGCTTGCTTTGAGAGAGAGAGAGAGAGCAGGAGGAGGAGCAGAAAGAGGGGGACAAGCAGACTCCATGCTGAGCATGGAGGCCAGTGCAAGGATTGATCCACAACTCTGAGATCATGACCTGAGCTGAAATCAAGAGTCAAATGCTAAGTCCACTGGGCCAGTTGGGTACCCCTAATGTATTCTTTTAAATATTCTTCTTTCCTGAATTTCATTTGGTGTGGTAACTTATCACATCTTTATGGTAAAACTTCCAAATTCAGTTTTAACCTCTCCCATTCCTGTTATCCAATTGCCTAATGAACAGTCGGATATCTGAGTCTTATAATTCTCTTTTTCTTATTGTTTCTTCTTTACCTCTATGTCCTTTCCCCTTTCAATATATTTTCTTTTGCTTTTCTTTTGCCCACTCCTTACACATTGGTGTGTTCAGTCTCTCTGATTTTGGCTATATTCTCTTGAATCTCTGTGAATTTCCTCTATCTTAGATTTGGTTTCCCAAGAAATAGATTATAAGATGGAGGTTTACCTGTAAGAAGTTTATTGGGGAGTGCTCTTAGGGAACAACACAGAGGGAAGGAAGTGGGATTCTGTTATTGCAGAGGTCACAACTGACTCCAAGAAGAGCCTTAGAATTTGGATAGCACTTCAGAACTGTCCCAAATCAAGGCAAGATGGCTAGGTTTTTACTCATATATCAAGCAGTGATTGGAAACTCGGTGTCCACATTGGGCCTTTTTGCTAAAGCCTCTGTGGTGTTACGATAAACTAAAATCCAAACTTTGGGAAATCACTGCTCTGAATTGTTATGTATTACGGCTTTCCCTGATTAGAGACTGTACTATTTCTGAGAATTATTGTTTGCTCAAGAGAATCTGTGTGAGTGTTTGTGTATGTGTGTGTGCACACACACATCTATTCAAAGTTACCAGTGAGAAATTAAGGTATTCAAGAAGAATCTTGAGAGAAGGACATATCTTTATCACTCATTAGAAGAGAAGCCCTGAACTATAATGAGATTGGGAAATGAGTATTATGTCACATATGGCAGGGACACTGTACACTGCCGAACTCCAGGGGTTGTCTTTCATCTTATAACTAAACCTATTACTATCCCATTCAAGTGACCTGTCTTTCCCAATTACTTTATAAGACAAGCTCACAGTCTTGAATTTTGTATTTTTCTTCCCCTCATTTTTATTCTTTCTGATTTTTTGTCTGGTTGTTCTATCAATTATTGAGAAAGAGTATGCTGAAATTTTGACTGTATAATTATGGATTGTTATTTCTTCTTTTAAGTTCTATTCATTTTTGCTTCGTGTATTTTCAAACATTGTTTTTAGGGTGCTTATATATTGATGATTATTATGTCCTCTTGACTTCTTTATCATTATTAAATGTCCCTCTTTATCCCTGATAATATTTGTTGTTCTGAAGTTTACTTTCTCTGACTTTTGTATACTCGCTGCAGCTTTCTTAGACTTAGTGTTTTCATAGTATATGTTTTTCCATCCTTTTATTTTTAACCAGTCTGAGACTTTTATTTAAAGTGAATTTCTTGGAAACAACATATCCTTTGGTTTTACCTTATCATCCAATCTGAGGATCTTTGCTCCTTTTGATTGGAATGTTTAGGCCATTTACACTTAATATGATTATTGTATGGTTCTATTTGAATCTATCATCTTGGTATTTGTTTTCTATTTATCCTATATCTCCTTTGTTCCCCTTTTTTCTTGCCTTCTTTTGGATGAATTGAATATTTTGTATGATTGCATTTTTACTACTGGTTTTTCACTAATAACTCTTTGCTTCATATTTTTGGCAGTTGAAGTAGGATTTAGAGTACACATCTTAAATTTATCACGGGTTACCTTCATATATTACTTCATATTTAATACCAGAGTCTTATAGCAATATTTGTTCAATTTCACTTCTCATCCTTTATGGTATTTTGTATATAAGCCCTACAATACAATGTTATTATTATTGCTTTAAACAGTTATTTAATTTTTAAAAGAGATTAAAAAAACTTCTTTATATTTATGAACACATTTACTATTCCTAGTGCTCTTTATTCCTTTGTGTAAATCCAAATTTCCATCTGGTATCATTTCCTTTCCGCCTAAAGAACTTCCTGTAGTGCAGCTCTGTTGGTGATAAATTCTCTCAGCTTTTGTTTGTCCCAACAATCTTTATTTTGCCTTTATTTTTGAAAAATATTTTCACTGGATGTAGAATTCTAGGTTGACAGTTGTTTTCTTCCATCACTTTAAAGATGTCATATCATGAAAAGCAAGCCCTGGAGTTTTGTGTTACACAGCCTGCATCACCATATGTGGCAATCCCATGTCCCAATTCAGGCACACTTCGGGGCTTCTTTGCTAGAGTGATAAAGATATGTCTTCCTCCCTGAATTCTTCTTGAATCCTTCTAGTTTTCTACTATCAGCTTTGGAAAGAACACACACACACACACACATACACACACACAGAGTTCCTTGATCAAATCATAATTCTCAGAGATAACACAATCTAATTCCCTATTAAAGCAGAGAAAGATTTTTTTTTTCAAGTCAATGCTATCTGCCTGCAACACTTTATGTCATCATGCAGAGAACATTTGATTCCCCCTTTCTGATGTTTGGATTCCATAATGTCTTGCCTTGTTTAAGATATTGGATTAATAGTATAAATAGATAACAGGGTTATATTCTAATGCCTTCTCTTCCTTATACAAAGAATTGGTGAGAATTTTGAAATAATAGTTTTTCCTTATATTGGGCCACTGCAAGTTCTTAATCTGCTCCTAATTAGAGAGATGTGGCTGTGTGTATGTTTTTCACTTTCAGTTATAGTTGTATAATATTGTTCCTCTTCCCTTAAAGATAGAACTGATTATTCTATCCTTTGGGATCTCATTTTATCCTGAAGATCAGTGATAACACCTGTAACATTTCACTGCATTTGTTTATTTACATATCATTTTTTATTCTATATATCTTTAGAAGATTTAGGAGAAAATATGTAATTTGTTTTTGTTTCTACAATATTGCATAAAGCATTAGACATATTTGTTGGTTGATTTAATGAATGAATGAGGTCCTATGTAATTATTTTGGTGCTGTTGCCTGAATCCTGATATTAATCAAGGAAGTATGATGGTCAGTTTTGTTCAAAGAGTTTTGATTTTAGCAATATCATCCTGATTTTCTAATATGTATATTCAGTCTATTTAATGAAGTCAATATGAAGATTACAGCAAGGACTATGATTGGTGAAGTAAATCTGTGATCTTTGGGAAAATCTTTCAATGTAATCGAAACACTTGAAGAAATCAGTTCTTAGTTGCTTTTTGACGATATTTGCTGTCTAAAAATATGAAAGACCTAGTAGGAACTGGGTGGAAAAGTGGTTTGAAGTGGTTAAATTCTTTAGTACATGAGATCAAGACAAGACATAAAAATGTACAAAAAGGGATTGGAAACATGGCAATGGTGTAGATCCTTTGAGAATTCAGGCCTATCCATTTAGACCTCTTCAGATTGGTGCCAGAGGGGTCAGGAAATTAGGGCAAAAGAGTCTTTACTATCTTTTCTTTTTTATTGCTTGGAGTCCAAGTGGAATGCTTTGGCAGAACCCTAGAGGCTGATAGTTTGTCCAATCTAAATATGTTGTATTGAAAATCACCCTTAGGAATGAACAGTAGCCCACTGGTTCTTGATGTAGCCCAGAGAAAATTTAAATTGTTTATTTTATAAGCTGGTCACATATCCATCCACAATTTCCAGAGTTAATATCACAGAAGCAGCACAATAAAACTCATGTATATGAAACTGTTTTAAAAAGAAGGAAACAGAACATTACTATATGCGTATTACCAGTGGACTTCTGGGAGTACATTTATTGGAGGAAAGGGGGATGTGCAAAACTTTGTGTAATTTAGTTAGAGCTGTTTTTACTGAGAGAAGTTTGGTAAAGATTACAAACTACAGAATCAGAGTTAACTTTATTTTTCAGAAAAGGAAGAGTCTTGTATGTTAAAAGGATAACAAAATTAACACTATTCTGTGCACTCTGGGCCACATCTGTGCTGCAGATTTGGCTATTGGTTGAGTGGTTGCATTCATTTTATAGATATAGATCTGGGAAAACATAGTCATGACTTATTATGATTATAAATACAGTCCATGTAAATGCACATGTATGTGTTCAAACACAAGCATAGATGCCCTTACATGCTCCTCCTGATAAATGGTGCTACACTTCTAACATAAGCTACATCTGCTAGGTTAATATTTACATGTGTTTTCCTCTAACAGCTGAAATTCAGAAGTTATTTGTGAACTAGTTATAGCTAGAACCATAAACTCAGAACTTTTCACAGCATGTTTTTTAATTTGATGACCCTAACTTTTGGTGTGTGTGCGTGTATTTGTTGTATTTTACTGCTGTGTGTAAACAAGTCAAACTGTATTTAAGGTAGCAGTTATGGATCTTCAAGATGGATCACAGCTCAGACCCAAATAGGATTTTTCTCAATTATATTTTGAAATATTTTAAGTCCAGAAATTCATTTCCCTTAATCCCTGTTTATAAGAGACTAAATAACATGCCCTTGACCTTCTCAAAAATTTTGCATAGTGATTTAATAATGGTTTTCTGAAGTTAGAGAGCTTGACTTTATGAGCTGGGACTATTATTTATAAGGTCTCTATTTTCTTATTAGTGATATGTGGCTATTAATGACATTGAAATGAGAAGGTTATTTTGAGAGGCATGTAAACTGCCTCTCACAGTGCTTGGTTCCTGGTGAGTTCTTAGTAAACACTAGCTATTTTAATTACAGTTAAAACAATTATTATAGGGATCCCTGGGTGGCGCAGTGGTTTGGCGCTTGCCTTTGGCCCAGGGCGCGATCCTGGAGACCCGGGATCGAATCCCACATCAGGCTCCCGGTGCATGGAGCCTGTTTCTCCCTCTGCCTATGTCTCTGCCTCTCTCTCTGTCTCTCTGTGACTATCATAAATAAATAAAAATTAAAAAAAAACAACAATTATTATAGTTCAACTACAAGAGGGGCTTAAGTAATATCTATCTCTTATTTACTCTCTGAAAAAGTAGTCAGATCTGTTGAAGTACTGGTAAATGGCTAGCTTCATGGAAAATCAGGTAAATGTAAATTACATTGTTACATGCATCACAGATATATAGGGTAAGAAGGTAGATACGGCCATGAATTTCACTAGGGCTTTTTTTTTTTTTTTAAGCATAGTGCTATGAAGAGTATTAAGTCAAATAACAAGCACTATGAAATCAACAGTGTTTTAATATCACATTAGCAATTACCTGGAATTATCCTAGAGTGATTTCCAAGTGATTTATTCTATAACACAAACCAGTGCAATTGGTACAGACATACACAAGCATACACTTGCACGTGAGCATTGATTTAAGAATGAAGACTCCCTGAGGGAGTTTTAAAAACTGCTATGTCCCAGTGTGCTAGTCTATATTTTATATACATTTCTGAGTCAGCAGAAATGTGTGTAGAATCATATTAAGTCTGATAAGTCCCTTGCTAGCCCATGAAGCCATAACCCATGAATTACTTATCCTAGGTCTGGAACATGTCATTATCACAAAATTCATTCCCTATGCAATCATCAGGGCTGATGGTAATTAAAGAACAGTTGGGGCATGAAACTGTAGTAGATTGTCAGGATTGTCTAGCATATGGTAGATCAGAAACAGAGGTATTGCCTTCTGCTTTTTGTGGAAGCAATATTGTGCTGTAGGCTGGGCAACAGGTATTAACTTGGGGGCCTAATTATAATTGTTTTTCACTAACCTGTGGTGCCATCTGCAGCTAGTCACTTGGTTTCTTTTTATGTAGATGAACATACACTCAGAGGCCCATCTATATAGTTGCAAGTAGTCTTCAGAACAAGCATTAAAGCAAATCACAGAGACTTATTCTGAAGTCCTCAGAGTGTAAGGGCCAAATCAACAAACCATTCCAGTAAGGGGCAACGGCTGTCCAGTCTCACTTTGCTTGGTAAATGTTGTGGGAGGATGAAAATAAACCTGTTGTTTGGCTCTCTTTATAACACAGAGTGGCATTCCTGCTGATTAATCCAAATGGTATGGATCCTACGGTCTTTTTCATTGGCTCTCAGTTTGGTCAGGGCATTGAGGAATAATGAGAATCAATGTAATACAATGGTAGAGAACTTGGATTTTGGAGACGGACGGTCAAGAGTTTTGCCATATACTATTCTCAGTTCTGCCATATACTGTTGCCTAACCTTGGGGCTAGTCATTTAACTTTTTAAAGACTGTTTACTCATCTATAAGATGGGGAAAAAAATAGAACATTCTTCATGGTGTGGTTATGTGGATCATAGAAAATCCTTGCTATATTTGTTAGCTTGTAGTTAGCTACAAGTTAATAAATGTAAGGTGAAACCATTGTTATGCATTCAAATGGATGACATAATTACCATTTTGGACTATGAAACTATAATTGAGATTTTGTAGGTATTAATAACAAGGGGATTCTTAGGATTATCTGCCAGGAAGATTCCATAAACCCAGGAAAACAGGGTGAGATTTTGAGGATAGTAATGATCAGTTAATGTCAGCATTACTAAGTGCTGTGGGAAATCTCCAACCCTGAACCAATTTAATAATATTTATTCCCAAAGGTTGCCTTGAAACGTAAATGAGATAAGGGAAATAAAGGATAGGCACAGTGTCTGATACATAGTAAACACTTAAGGACAATATTTTTCATTCTTTTATTTCTTGGATGTAGTTGCCTTGGACCTGCAACTTGGGTTTGTCTCAGGGTTCCCTGGGGCCACTTTAGGATCTGGTTCTATCTCAGGGGTTCCCAGTAGGTGCCTGGGTCTAAGGTGGAGTCCACCTGGAGAACCCCTGGGATATTGGATTGGTTGCAAAATGGCTTCAGAGAGAGGGATCCTATAAGAGGGAGGCAGTATGGTATATAAAGAAAAAGCCTGGGAATCCCTGGGTGGCTCAGTGGCTTAGTGCCTGCCTTTGGTCCAGAGCATGATCCTGGAGTCCTGGGATCGAGTCCCATGTCGGGCTTCTGTGTGGAGCCTGCTTCTCCCTCTGCCTGTGTCTCTGCCTCTCTCTCTTTCTCTCTCTGTGTGTCTCTCGTGAATAAATAAATAAAATCTTTAAAAAAAAGGAAGAGCCTAAGGAAAAGTACTCAGAAATATTGCTTTTTAATCTTTTTGGCCTTATGACCCGAGTGTTTTACCGATAATCTACTAATTTTTTTTTCCTCCTTAAGATGGAGGAAATAGTCTATACCATAGTATCTATGGTGATATATAAATACCAAATGTCAAAAGTGACTTAATGAGAGTGCTCTGAAGATGGGAAAGCATATAAATATATGGAAAGTGGGAAGTATATATGTTGAAATCAGTCTGGAGCCCCTCAAGTAGGACAAAGCTAGATCTTGATCAAATTGCAGTGGTCATAGATGATGTCAAATTCTTTGTTTGTTCTTCTGAAACCTCTGCCTGCATTTCTCATATGAGTCTAAGATTGAGAAAGTAGCTCAGCTCAAATGCTAGACTCCTCCAAAGTCTCCTTTGATCTTCTGCTCCCCACTCCCTAATGCTAAAAGTAATTGCTAAGATTTCTAAACATCTATAATCCCTTATCTGGATAAGCACTGTCCATCAGAAATATAATGTGAATCATGTATGTAATTTTACCTTTTTTGGTAGCCACATTAAAATGTTAAAAAAATAAGTTTGAGTAATTTTATTTTATTTTAAAATCTTTAGTTTATTCTTGAGAGACACAGAGAGAGAGAGGCAAAGACAGAAGCGGGGAGTCTGATGTGGGACTTGATCCCAGGACCCTGGGATTATGCGATGAGCCAAAGGCAGACACTCAACCACTGAGCCACCCAGGTGCCCCCAAGTTTGAGTAATTTTAATACTTTACTTAATTAAATACATTAAATGTTTTATTTAGTTCTAATATTTTATTTATGCCAAATACTATAATTTCAAAATGTAATCAATATAAAACACTTTAATGAAATATTTTACATTGTTTTTTTCATATTGTCCTCAAAATCCAGTGTGTACTTTACACTTACCCTACAAGCCAAATTTCAAGTGCTCAGTGGCCACATATGGTTAGTAGCTACCATATAGTCAGTACAGGTGTCTATCTATCTTCCATGTGGTATTGATGTGTGTCTTGTATTTGATGTATGTAAATGCTACAAATGTGTTATTGGACTGTGGACTTCTTGAGGATTCCTGTATGATTGGTCTTTGTTTCCTTCACAGTACACAACACTTCATTTTGTGTATAGTAGGTACTTGCCCAGTGGATTGAATAAATAAGTATATTAACAAAGGAACAAACCAATGAATAAAAAAAAAGGAAACCCTGAAGAACTAGTTTTTTTTTTTTTAAGAATTTTATTTATTTATTCACGAGAAACACAGAGAGAGGCAGAGACATAGGCAGAGGAAGAAGTAGGCTCCGCACTGAGCAGGGAGCCCAATACGGGACTTGATCCCAGGACCCTGGGATCACGACCTGAGCCAAAGGCAAACGCTCAACCACTGAGCCACTTAGGTGCCCAAACTAGTTTTTAAAAAAATCTGGGAAATACCACTTTGATCAATACAGTTGGGCTGTGACTACTCAATGCAACCAGTATTTACCAAGTACCTACTATAAGCAAGGCAAGTGCTAAATTCTGCAGGGTTTGTCATGTTGAATAAAGATACAGTTCTTGCTCTAAATGACCTTAGTTGCCATGGTCACCTAGGTTTGGGAAAATTAATGTTCCATGTGCCAGCTTTGATAAGGGAGGCATCATTCATCATGCTATTTATTCAGCAATCTAGGATTTTGCACACCTAACGAATTACATATATTTGCCTAAAAATTTGTCATTTTAACTACGCCAAACAACTTTCATAAAAGATGTGTTTTCCCCCCTGTATCCTGCCATTTTAGAGGCAAGAACAAGATAAGGGAGTATTTTAAATTCACATTATCAATTTGCAATAAGCTATCCTTGAGGAACTTAAGAACTTAATGTTATCTTGTGCTTCAGGGGAAAAAATGGACACTGAGTGCTATAAATATATCAAAATCTAATCCAGTTTAATGGAATGGACACAAAAATTTCCTCAGGGGAGTTCCCAAATTCCATGTTCTGAGCCTGAATACTTGATTTTGTTTTTGGGTTTTTAGTAAAGAATGTTTACTTGTTTGATGACTTTCCTGATGAAGGATATCTTTGAGGGTCAGGAGTATTATCTGTCTGTCTATCTACCTACTTACCTACCCAACATCTATCCACTCATTTATCTATTCAATTATGCACCTAGCACAATTCCTGGCTCATATTGGGAGTTCAACAAATGGCTTTTGAGTGAATAATGCAAAGTAAAACCCATGATGATTTTTATTTGTGATTCATTACATGTATCTTCTGAAATTAGTAATCTGCATTTTCCAGATGAGGAGAAAACGAATGACCAGGGTTATGCACCCTATATACTTTCTTATTCATGACTAATGCTCACAAATTTGTGATGTACTTTCCTATGATGTTTTTATTTCCTCATACCTTTTCCCCTTCATATGACTCATATTGTTACAACTCTTACATATTAATCATTTTGAAACCACAGTACTCTGAATCATTGATGGATCCTGGGTTACAATGAAATACATCCACTTGGAAATGAGAGCCCTTCTAGGAAACATCTTGGTGCCACGTGGCTCTTCTGATAAGGTTCCAGGCTACCAACTTGAGTCTATCTAGAGGAAAACGTTGGAATTGATCTTCAGTATTCTGTAGGGAGCTAAGAAACCCAAGAGAGGTTATGAATACTGGCAGTTTCTCAAGACTATTGTATCAATGTGAATGCACTGCTCTTTACACTTATTTCAACCATGTTATACTTTTTATAATAGAAGTGAGGAAATGAGTTTTTACATAGAAGCTCTCTAGTGGACATCAAACTAGTTCCCTTTTCTATTTTTGCATGTCATTAGATGCTGAATTTCCACAGTTTGTTTCTAGACATAAAACTTGATTGTCAGAGCCTCTTAAGCTAGAAGTCTTTAATCTTCTTATCTAACCATCTTAACAGAGGTTATATTTGTTTTCATAAACATACTAGTAATATTTGGGCTTCATATGCTGACTGAATAACTGGATTATTGGAACGTTGTATAGTTTGTGTTTTACTGGTTGTGAAATCAAAGGCTGTATAATCTCCATTTATGTTTAAGTGTCATCCTGTGCTGCCTACAGACTGGGGAGGTTACACATTGAATCAATCTTGAATTTTAAGACACTGTATGTATTTATATGTTATATATCTCAATGCTTTTTTTTTCCACAGTTGAAAATTTGCTTTTAACTATTTTTTTAAAAAGTGTAATATATGAGCCAATTCTTTTGAAACACTTTCACTTTATTCTAGGATTATAAATCTATAGGATCTCAACTTTCTCTTGAGCCAATTTGGTAAAATAGCATATGTTGGCAGAGTATTCAAAATTGGAACTTATAGCTTATAATCAAAGCCAACGTTATCATTCCATACATTCCCATATAAACCCATTTTGTGGGTCTAGTTCTTCACTGTCCCTGGTCCCATATTTTCCCTTTAGAAACCTTTTCCCTTTCAGTTACAAGGGCAGTTTTATTTTCAGAATGTACATGTCATGCCTGTTGTAATAATTAAAATACAAACAAATACTGGGCCTCACTCCAACTTAAAGCTTGGTTTCTCCCTAACGTAGGCCTGCCTCAGCCAGCCTTTAGGACCAAGGAAGGTCTGATGGCTTCTCTAGTTCCACTGCCTTCATTGCCTTCTTCCGCTCTTCCTCTGCTCCCATTTCTCTGTGTAGTTTTGACTCCTGCAAAGTGGAGGAAGGATAGGGGCAGGAGAGTCATACTTGAAGGACACAGTGGCAATCTGGCACTGAGTTTCTCTGCTAGAGGAACTTTGCCCAGGGGTGCTTTGTAGGCATTTTAGAGATGTCACTGCAGGGCCCCCTAGTGCACCCCTCTTGACTCAGGCAGCATCTTGTCCTCAGCTGGGTTACACAATCTCCTAAATCTGTTTCTTTCCCCAGCAGATGCTCTTTTAGGTGGTGGTGTGGGCTGAATTGTGTTCTCCCAAAAAGATATGTTGAAGTTCCAACTCTTGGCTCTTGTGAATGTGACCTTATTTGTAAATAAGATCTTTGCAAATGTTATTCACTTAAAATGAGTTCATTAAGGCAGACCCTAATCCAATATGACTGGTGTCCTTTTAAGAGGAGAGAAGATAGACACACAGGGAGAGCACTATGTGAGGGCAGAAGCAGGGATTATAGGGAGGCAACTGCAAGTTAAGAAACACCAAAGATTGACGGCCACCACCAGGAGCTGAGAGGACAGGAAAGACTCTCCATAGGCTCAGAGGGAGCTCAGTCCTGCTGACACATTGATTTCAGACATCTAGCCTCCAGAACAGGGATAGAACGTGTTTCTGTTTTTAGTACCCAGTTGATCATACTTTGTTACAACAGCCTTAGGAAACTCATACAGATAGGATCTCTTTTGGGAGTACTCCATCATGACATTCCTACTTCGGGTTTCCCATTTGGTCTTTAGGATTTATGCATCTTTAATCTACCATTGTCAAGAAAGCAGTAACTCTTCAGTTTTGCACCTCAAATCTATTTTCAAGGGTGAGTCAGGCAGCAGTCCACTGTGTGTCCTAGGCTGCAGGAGACACACTTTTACCCATGGAGTAGGAGGAGAGCTGCCAGTGAGCCGAGACGCTTTTAATTTCTAACAATTTCAACCGTTTCAAAGCCTCTCTTGTATTGGGCTACAGATAAGAAACATCAATTGCAGGCTCTGCACAAGTCATTTAGCACCTCACTTTGGCAATTAGGAGTATTTGCATCTGTTCTTTTAGTTTTTGCCTTTTGGAACCTCCACCAAAACTGAAACAAAAATGTCCCATTTTAACATTCTGACTTAAGTCTAAATTAATTTCTGCCAAATTGTCAAGTTTATTGATATTAAGTTGGACAGAGATTTTTTTTTTTTTTTTTTTTTTTTTTTGCGTTTTAAAAATCTCTGTATTTGTAGTTATGTCCTTTTTTGGTTCTTAGGTTGCTTCTCTCTCCTTTTTTCCTTGTTCAAACTTAGTTATCTTTATTTTATGTACTGTTCTAGCCTTTTTAAAAACATCAGCTTTTGATTTTATTGATAATTCTGCTAATATATTTGTCATTGTCCATTTCATCTATTTTTTGTTTAAATTTTATTAATTTTTATCTTCTTTCTTTGGTTTACTGGGTTTTGCTTAACTTCCAGAGATGGAAGCTTAGTCATTTGTTATGAGCAGTTTTTTTTCCAGTAAGTGCATTTTTTTTTTTTTCCGTGAGTACCGGTGTGGCTATGTAGCAGATGTTCATTAAATGTTCATCTACTCTGCCTTATTCTCTTCCCCAGGATCACAACCTGAGCCAAAGGCAGATACTCAACCACTGAGCTACCCAGATGCCCCATTTGATTTCTTCTCTAATCCAAAAGTTATTTAGAGGCCTTTGGTTTTTCTGGTTGATACTTTGAAACTGCTACTGACCTTTTGTTGTTACCTTTTGAGTTGCTGTCCTTTTCATGTTAACTTTTAAATTTTAATTGGATTTTATTTTATTGGATTTCAATAGCATGTTATTGGATACCAATCAGTTAATATGGTTGCTTGACTCTGCTTTGGAAATTTATCAACATTTCCTTTATTTTTTAATACATGGTAAATTTTTGTGACTGTTCCATGTATTTGAAAAGAACATATGTTCTGTTTGTTGGGTACAAAGTTCTATGACACACCAGGTGATATGCTCTATGTTGGCAAATTGAACTCCAATAATAAAAACAAAAAAAACGAACAAAGTTCTATGACAATTTATAGATTAAACAACTTAATTGTGTATCACAAATTCTCTATATTGTCATTTGTGAATTAATTTTTAAAAATATTTTATTTAATTGAGGGAGAGAGAAAGAGGAAGAGAGAGCATGAGCAGGGGAAGGGGCAGAAGGACAAACAGACTCCCTCCTAAGCATGGAACCAACCCGGGGCTTGATCCCAGGACCTTGAGATCATGACCTGAGCTGAAATCAAGAGTTGTATGCTTAACTGACTGGGCCACCCAGGCGCCCCTTGTGAATTAATTTTTTTAAAGATTTTATTTATTTATTCATGAGAGACACAGAGACAGAGGCAGAGACAGAGGCAGAGGGAGAAGCAGGCTCCATGCAGGGAGTCTGATGTGGGATTTGATCCCGGGACCACGGGATCACGCCCTGAGCCAAAGGCAGACGCTCAACCACTGAGCCACCCAGGCGTCCAGTGAATTAATTTTTAAATATGCATGTGTTAAAAAGTTCTGTGATTTTGAGTCGATTTTTATTTGTATTTTTATAAGATTTTAATATCAAGCGCTGTCAGGAATACAAATATCTGTGACCCTGAAGCTTTAATAGTTTTAATATATTTTATATTTCATTAATATGAAATATCTACCTTTGTCACTCATTTGTCATTTTTATCCTCAATTTATTTTATCTCGTATTAATGTTACTATACCTATTCATTTTTTAAAAATTATATTGTGCTAAAAATAGACCTACTTAATATGAGATCTACTTAACATGAAATATACTCTCTTAACACATTTTTTAGCAAAGGAAACAATCAGAGTGAAAAGGCAATGTATGGAATGGAAGAAAATATTTGTAAATCATATTTGATAAAGGATTAATCTCCAAAATATACAAGGAACTCTTACAACTGAATAGCAGAAAAACTGATAACCTGATTTAAAAATGGGCTAAGGACTTGAACAGACATTTCTCCAAAGAAGACGTACAAATAGCCAACAATTGTTTGAAAAAATGTTCAATGTCACTGATCATTAGAGAAATGAAAATAAAAACCATAGTGAGATCACCTCACACCTGTCTGGATGGCTATTATCAAAGAGCAAAAGACAACAAGTATTGGCGAGGATGTGAAAAATGGAACCCTTGTACACTGTTTGTGGGAATGCCAAATGGTGCAGCCACTATGGAAAACTGTATCTGCTATTTAGCTTTTGTCATAAATACCTTTTTGCCTTTCTTTATTTTTTAACCTTCCTGAATTGTTTCATTATACTTGGATCTCTGAAAAAGATATATGGCTATGTTCGAGATGTATGAGAACTTTTATCCTTTAATAAATGAATTTAACCCATAGCAATTTATCACAGTTACTAATATACTAGAATATATTGTTGCAATTATATTTTATGGTTTTCTTTTGCGTGCTTTCTTGGTGTTTCTTTTTCTTTACTGATTTTTATATGACTTGGTTCTCTTTGTTCCTTTTTCCCTCCAAATGGTTTGGAAATAATATGTGCTAACTCTTAGTGGTTAGCCTTAAGTTTTTTTAACAAGCACACTTAAACTTATAAAGAAAATCGACACCTAGAGTTGATCAGCATCTATATGTCTCCTCCTAGGACAGTAAGAACACCACCCCTCATTCTGCTATACTTCCCTGTTCTTTATCACATACCCCTCACTTCTTTCACTTTCTTTTTACCTTCTGCAACCTTCCAGCATCCAGTCAATAAATTTCACCTGCATTTTTTCCTCTGTGGAGTTGGGTAGATGAAATCGGGGTGAGGTAATTTCAGGTTCAGTTCTGCTTTGCTGGTGGAGGTCTTAAATGCTTAAAGTTCTGAAAAGAGCTAAGATAAAACTTTCCCTTGATAATACTAATAATCTTGTGTAACATAGTTTTGATGAATTACTTACTCCAACACAATCATTGTCTGTATTCTCCATCTAACCAGAGATTCAGTCCTGTAAACCAAGAGAAGGGAATGTAGAGAGAAAGGAAAGGGGAGTAGAGAAGTACCATTCACACTGCAGCATTTAAAATGTATATATCACAGGGGATCCCTGGGTGGCGCAGCGGTTTAGCGCCTGTCTTTGGCCCAGGGCGTGATCCTGGAGTCCTGGGATCGAATCCCACGTCGGGCTCCCGGTGGATGGAGCCTGCTTCTCCCTCTGCCTATGTCTTTGCCTCTCTCTCTCTCTCTCTCACTGTGTGCCTATCATAAATAAATAAAATAAAATAATGTATATATCACAAAATAAATTTTAAATGAAATAAAAAGAACGAAAATATAGGCAGTACAAGATTTGTAGCAAGTAAATATATAAAACCTTAGTAATAAGATTGCTTCTGAAAACATTAAGAAATGGAACATGACATGAAGAAAATTTGCTGAAAAATACAGTTAATATATAAAGATAATGACAATCATTAATAAGTAATACAAAACAAATTTAATCGACAATAGATGCTCTTTCTTTTTTCTTATTGGATTGGTGAAAAAATTTTAAATGAGTGAAAATACCAAATGTTGATGAAGATGTGGGAAAACTATTATAATGAAAATTCATTGCTGAAAGGACTATATATAGATTGATACAATTTTGTAGATGAATTGGTACAAACTTAAAAAAATGTGGTTATTTCTATTAACCTAAAATGCAAATAAATTATAACTATTGGGAACCAAGATCTCACTGCTAAGAATTAATCCTATAGAAATAGCAAATTTATTTTTTAAAGACATTCTTTCTTCTTTCAACAAAAATTTTTAAAGTTTTATTTAAATTTCAGTTAACATACAGTGAAATACTAATTTCAGGTGTTCAATTTAGTTTTCAACACTTCCATGCATCTGGTACTCATCACAAGTACACTCCTTTTGACTGCCTACTAAGTGTCAGGCATATTCTATACACTTGAGATATATTAGTTAGCAAAACAAAGATCCGCACTTTTGTGGAACATACATTACCATGGGGAATCCCAGAATATAAGCAATTATTTTTGAACTATTATCGGTTTTCGTGTGTAGGATGTGATATTACATGGACAGGAAAGGTATCTATAAATAGCCAAAACTAAAGATGTTAATGATGAGGATTCATTTAAATGTGAATTAAATACCTGAGAGGCTGCCAAAATACTTAAGATACCTTGACTAAAATCCAGAGATAAAAATCTTATGTGACTTATTTCAGATTTAGTGTGTTTTACTTAATATGGTAAATCACAAAATATTTATTCCATGTAGTCAATTATCTTGTTTCATCTTATGGAATAATGAATATCATTTAATATCTTAACAACTGATATTCATTTAATATATTAACCTTAAATGATATTCATTCTATATTTTCCATCCTTTATTAAGAAAAAATATATCTACTTGTCTTAACAGTTTTTGACTGTACTATATATAGCTTTCTCTTTTATTACACATACATAAGTTTTGAAAATATATAATTAAATTACTGGAATTATTTTTTATTTTATTTATTTCTTATTTTAAAGATTTTATTTATTTATTTTAGAGAGAGAGAAAAAAAAAGAGTGTGAGTGGGGGAGGGGCACAGGCAGAGGGAGAGAGAGAAAATCCTCCAGCAGACTCCCTGCTAAGCACGGAGCCCAACATGAGGCTCAATCCCAGACTGAGATCATGACCTGAGCTGAAATTAAGACCCAGCCATGTCAATGACTGAGCCACCCAGATACCCCTATTCCTTACTTTTATGAATAATTCTTTTTTTTTGAAATGAATAATTCTTATTTAATTATTCCTCATAGCCAAATGCTGAGGTTTGATGCATAAACACATATATTTATAATATTCTTCAAATAATGACTGACACATTAGTCACACAAAATATTGCCTTTATTACAAATTAAGAAATGAGAAAGTGCATAGTATTTTTCTAACAAATTACAAATTATAACAAATTGTAATATACATTTATTACATTAGACCTATACCATAATAATCTTGATCTTATTACTTTCAGTAATCTACCTTTTAATATAATCTCTGTGAATTTGTTTCTCTGTGGTTTTATATTTTGCAACCTTTTAAGTATTTTATTTACATTAAATGAATCCTCATTAAAATGTTTATTTTAACTCAAAGTCAGTTTTTTTTTTTATAATAGAAGATAAGTCTGACTTAACTCAAAGACTTGACAACCATTACTGTCTTTGCTAATTAAGTTACATGATGGGGAGTTTCTACATAAGTCATGATAAAAATGATAAATTTGTAGCTTCAAACATATAACAATATGTATTTAAAGCATATAAAATAAAACTATTTTATTTTTAAAATTATATTAGAAAAATGTACTGAAATGAATGATAATTCAGATTTTCCATTCTTCCTGGGCATATCATGTTATACAAGAGACCACTAACTGAAAGAGCAACAGATATAATTAACAATAATTTGATAAATCTTGGTTGTGAGAAAGCGAATGACAAATGTGTATGTAATAGATTTGGCGAGTCAAGTATTTCTATTTTATTTTATTATTTTATTTTATTTTATTTTTTTATTTGTGTGTGTGTGAGAGAGAGAGAGCACAAGCAGGGGGAGCGACAGAGGGAGAGGGGGAGGCAGGCTCCCTGCAGAGCAGGGAGTCCAAAGTAGTGTAGAGGCAGGCTCCCTGCAGAGCAGGGAGTCCAAAGTAGAGTAGAGGCAGGCTCCTTGCAGAGCAGGGATGTGAGTCTTGATCCCAGGATCATGACCTGAGGTGAAGGCAAATGCTTAACTAAATGGGCTACCCAGGCACCACTGCAAGTCAGGTATTTCTAATCCTTTGCTTTCAACAAAATTTCAGAATATCTTATTCAGGTTGCCAGCTGATGGATCAAAATAATTTTTGGCAGTGATCACTATGACATATTGGGTATTGCTAATAATTTCATATTTTAATTTTTCTTAGAATGACTTTAAGTAGTAAATAAAAGCCCCATGACAAATAGAGAGTGAGGTCTCAGAACAGAGAAGAGTTTAATATATTACTATTGTTAACAGCATCTTTTCTCTGATTTTGAGCAAAGCACCCTACATTTGTATTTTGCACTGGGCTCTGGAAATTATATGTATCTGACCCTGGTGCTCCCTTTATTTGGGAAAAGGGCCAACAAATAAACATAGCAAAAACTCCTTCTGGGGAGTGAAAGGGAGATGGGGAGGTAGGGGTAGACCAAGGGAAGGTTCAGAACTCCATAAATGTTCAGAATTTCCAGGGACTGGGAATTAAGTTAAGTAAAGCGTGGGGGAGTAGCCTCTTGACTCCAGGACATGTTCTCTAGTCCAGCAATACCAATAACACAGTGACAGTTTGATGGCCTTCTGACTTCAGTTTGGTGTTGCTTTCTAAAATGGATATTGAGTAAAATGTCAGGGAAATTTACTTTTTCTCAAAGAGAATTCAAAGTCTGAGGATGTGTTTGTTGTAAAAAATACTATTAGGAAATAATAGAATAATAACCCCAATCTTTTGAAAGTACTTTTATAGATGTCATTGCTAGATTCAGAGGACAGACTTTAGCATGAAGACAAGGGAGCTTCTTTGCTGGAATGTTTCAGTGACACTGGAGCCATATAATGTAGTGGTTGAAATTTAATATGAGCTTATGGAATCAACCAGAACTGAAGTTGATCCAAGCTTCTGTTCCTTCCTGGTTATATGACTGAACATCTTTTTTTTTCAGGTAGTCCCATCACATAGGCATGTTGTGAGAAAGAAAAGAAGTAATACTAGGATATCCTTAGCACAGTTTATGTTATGGAAAATCTAAATAAATAAACGTTAATTTATTATCATTGATAAAATTTGGAAGCAATTTTACTTAGGAGGAAATGATTCCTTTTGAGACTCCCCACTCTTCTTATTCCCTATATCCTTGTTCTTCCTCTCCCTTAATGCAGTCACTTATTAAGAATATAGAATCATAGGTCATGATTGCTGATGGAAAAATGCAGAAAAATATTCAGACACATTTAGATATTGTCCTGCCTCAAATAAGATGAATGAAAGTGGTGATTATCAGACATCCTTCCAGTTTTGTTTGAGGATTATCAGTGTCCTAACGCAGTGTATAGTGGTTAATTCCTCCTCTAATCCATTTTTTCCCCACAAACATTTGTTGAGTATCTACTTTCCTCAAACTCAAGGAGGTTGTAGTCTAATGGGTGGGCAATCATATAATTTTGATGATGTGTCACTATACAGAAGGGGATACGGTGTACTAGGGGAGCATGTGGGATGTGACCTAATGCAGTTAGAGTGATTTCTGGAATGCTTCTTGGAATTGATAACAGGTTAACTGAATTTTGAAGAAAGAACAGAAGTTAGCCAGATGGGTAAAGATGTCTCTGGTTTAGAGTTGCAAGTATAAAACATGGAGTTCTGTGAGGACTTTGTGGGTTTAGAGACTAAGAGATTGAACAGTAACCATTTATTTTCCCTTGTTTTACTAAGCATATTGTTCCATTCATTACTTTATACATTGTAATTCCCAGAAAATAGGAATTAAAGACTCTTTTGTGATCACATAAATGGTTAAAATAAACTTAGATAATAAAAGATCTCTTCGGCCTAAAATGATTTTATTAGGTGTTTCATATACTTAGAACTGGTGAAAAATAGCACCCTGATATTATTACTTCATATCTCTCTTAAATAATTTATTCTGCATTGATTCTATTTTTCTTGAGAAAAACTTACTTTAGTCGAATGTCATGCTTATGAAGCAATGGATTTATCAAATACTGGCATTATCTCACTGTAATGACTCATCATTCTAACCCCTAGACTTTATATTCCCTTGAATGGCTTATGTTATTTATTTGTGGAAATTCCAGTGGGGTGGAATGCAGTTTTTATTTTTGCTTTCAATTCATGATTTTGTTATTTAGTCATCCTCAACAAGTACATATTGACCACTTATTCTGTTCCAGGCACCATGCCAGATACTGGGAATGAAACCATGAACAAGAAGACTTCACTTATCAGCAACTGACAGACTAATCTATGTGTTAGCAATAGAGGTGTGGATGGAGTCTGAAGTAGGAGTAGGATGAGTGGGGGGTGAGGATGTAGAGAAGCTAAAAGGCAGTTGCAATGAAGCTATAATGTAGGCAATGGGGAGAGGGGGGACAATGCACAGGCTCATTTGAGAGTATTCAAGAGAGAAAGATATCCCAGCTTAGAGAGTTCTCCTAAATTAAACTAGGGAAGAAGGGAAAGAGGAAAAGTTATGATTGCAAGAAATGTTTAGAATCTATGGAGATTCACTGATAAAAGAAGCTCCAGAGGCATAAGTGAGGTCTGGGGTTTTATAGTATCATTCAATCCTTCAGTCCTCCAGACAAATCACAAATGCATGAGAGAGAGTGAGAGATTCTAGATGAATCCAGCAACAAGGACAACATTTTTGCTGTGATCAGCCCTAGTTTGCAGAATAATGAACAAATAGATGGCTGTTACTTTAAAACTTCATGTTTTTGGGTGGTTTGTTACACAGTAACAGATAACACAAATACCTGGGTTAATCATCCATTTAAGCACAAGTTCCTTCACAAATCCCCTCTTGCATATCATCCACTCGGAAAATCCTTCTCACAAACTATGACATTATGCTACCCACAGGGAGCTCATAGCCTGGGGACAAGAAAATTTAGTCATTATCTAGTACCTCTTCTTGCTTTCCTACCATTATCAGCTTTAGCAAACACTTCCTAGCCTGAACTACTCTGGAATTGGAGGAAAACATCGGGAGTATGGAAGAGTCCAATCCAAGTTGCAGTCTTACTTTTGGTTTTAGTTCAATGCAGTTTGTTGTATTGCAATTAGAAGGCAAATAGGAATGTCCCTAAATGATTAAAAGAATTGTGTTTATTGCCAACAAGGAGGCATACTCTCTTAGGGTAATAAAAGACAAGACTTATTTTTTCCTCTGTAGAACAGTTAATTAAACCAGGAGTGTGAACAGCCCTTAGAGACATCTCTAGTTTCATCTGAGGTCTAAGTGGTGAAGGATGCCAAAGAAAGAACTAAGATGGGATGGAGCAGAGAGGAAGTCCTTCAAGGATTGGTTTTTGTATTAGAGGAAGAACACCCGGGCTGTGTCTTTTTTTTATTATTATTATTCAAGATTTTATTTATTTATTTATTTATTTATTTATTTATTTATTTGAGAGAGGGAGAGAGAATGAGCGGGGGGGGGGGCAGAGAGAGAGAGAGAGAATGAGAGAGAGATGCAGACTCCCTACCCCCTCTCAGCAGGAAGTCTGATGTGGCACCTGGCCTGTGTCCTAAAAAGATAATTTTCTACATCTAGAAGTGATTCGACTTTTTTAAAATTTTTTTATTTTTTATAAAGGAACTGAGGTGTAGGTAAGGGTGGATCATGAGTCTATCATCTTTTTCAGGAAGATTATTTTGAAAGTTTCCCTAATTATGTACCCCAAAATTATGAGTTGTCTTCAGCTATATTTTGCAATAGCAAATGGCAAGTTTTGCTGAGAGAAGCAGTCTTAACTCTCAGAAGGTAGTTCTCCAGAGTCTTATTACACAATAAGAGATTACAGAATCAGCACTTATTCTGGAAATTTGCAAGTTTGTGCTGAAGTGACCCTCCCTAAGCCTTGCGTATTTGGCAAAGAGAATGGGATATAAAAGGCAAACAGAGTTCAGCTATTTATTTCTTTATTAACTAAATGTAACAACCAGAATCCAAGTGATGACTCCATAGCAATGAACCAGTTTTGCTTTGCAAAGATTTGATGAAATATTTGATTATATGATAACAGTTGCCATTACATCACTGAAACTTGAGACAAGTATGAAAGAACAGCACTGTCTTATCGCTTCTAAACACTAGCATAAGTTGTCTTTGATACGGAGTTCTATTTATATGACTTATGTAGCTAAATTTCTCTGGGAAAAAAAGTTTTATTATTCACTGGACCTTATTCAAGGTGATTTCTGACTTAAAACTCTCTTCTGGGCAACATTCTTAATAATACTGCCTTCTTGTCCTGCTGATACCCATCTATTCACCAAACCTTTAATCAACTCAAATATTTGCCTATGCTCCTACAACTTAGCAGCCAGAAGAAGTGATAAAATTGCACAAAATAGTGCTACTGAAAATTTGTAGACAACTTTCAGATGGAGTTTTTCACATCCATTGTCAGTTCTTGTACTAACTCACCAAAGGAGCAATTCCAAATTATTATCATTTTGCTCAAGCACAGTTGCACAGTCTTGTCTTCAGTGAAGTGGAAGTGTTGAGAATTGGGAACTTTCAAATATGGCCAATGAGATTTTAAATTGGTGTAATATTTCTTGAAGATTATATTGGCATAAATTATAAAAGATTTAAATACACAGATTTTATTTCTGACCATGATGAAATAATAGTGGCTTCACTTCCTTTTTTTTCACTATTTAACTATTTTTATATCTTCTATATTTTGTATTTGTAAGAACCTTAAATATGACAGATATCATTCTTTGGTTTGTCACGTATATTACAAGTATTTTCTATAATTTCTACTTTGTTTTATGATTTTATTTATTGAGATTGGAGCTAGGGTGAGGCAAGTGAGATGCCTAGGGTGAAAGTTTTAAGATTCTGGTCTTGCATTGGTGTAACCCCAAGAGTGAATGCCTCTTTTTCTTTTCAATATTTTAAAAATTTTAAATAATCTCTATACCCAATATGGGGCTCGAATTTATAATCCTGAGATCAAGAGTCGCATGCTCCACTGACTGACCCAGTCAGAACCCCAGAATGATTGCCTCTTTAGGACTAAGCTGCCAAAAGTTTCATCCAGGTTCTAACTCTATAATTTATGATATTCATAGTTTGCTATAAACAATTAGAAAGTTGAGCAGGCATATGAAATATCTGTTTTTAGTGCAAAATTTGATGTCTAAGAAAAGAAAAACATGTTTGATATCTGTGATTTTCTGCCTGGAGGTACTTTCTGGATCACTGTGCAGGGAGGAGATCCCCCAAAAGTATGTCAGTTTCACTAAGTTGAAGAAACAGAGATAAGATTTCATGGTAGTTTAGACAATAGGAAGTGTGACACCTTTGGCTTTGCTTTGTTCTCAAGATTTCTTTGGTTATTCAGGGTCTCCTGTGGTTCCATACAGATTTTAGGATTTTTTTTTCCATTTCTGTATAACATGCCATTAGAAGTTTGGTAGGGATTAGTTCAAATCTGTAGATTGCTTTGGATAGGTAGTATGTACATTTTAGCAATATTGATTCTTTCAGTCCATTAACATAGGGTATCATTCCATTTCTTTGTCTCTTCTTCAGTTTCTTTCATCAGTGTCATAAGATTTTCAATGTGCATATCTCCCATCTTCTGGGTTAAATTTATTCCTAGGTATTTTATTCTCTTTGATGCTATTGTAAATGTGATTGTTTTCTTAATTTTTTTCAGATAGTTTACTGTTGGTGTATAGAAATGCAACTGATTTTTGTACATTTATTTTGTAAGCTAATTTTTTTGTTAGTTATTATTTTTTTTTTTTTAGATTTTATTTATTTACTCATGAGGGATGCAGAGAGAGAGGCAGAGACACAGGCAGTGGGAGAAGCAGGCTCCAGGACTCCAGGATCACAGCCTGGGCTGAAGGCAGAGGCTCAACTGCTGAGCCACCCAGGTGTCCCTTGTTTGTTAGTCCTCATAACTTTTGTGGAGCTGTTAGGGTTTTCTATGTGTAAGATCATGTCATCTGCCAAAAGAGATAGTTTACTTCTTCCTTTCCAATTTGGATGACTTTTACATATTTTTTCTTGCCTAATTGCTCTGGCTAGGACTTCCAGTAGTATATTGAATAAAGTGGTGAAAATAGGCATATTTGTCTTCTTCTTGATCCTAGAGGAAAAGCTTTTAGCTTTTCACCATTGTGTATGACGTTAACTGTGGGCTTGTCATATGTGGCCTTTATTATATTGAGGTACATTCCTTCCATACCTAATCTTTTGAGAGTTTTTGTCATGTGTGAATGTGGTATTTTGACAAATGCTTTTTTTGCATCTATTGAGATGATCACATGATTTTCTCCCTTTTTTGTTAATGTGGTGTATCATGTTTATTGATTTGCATATGTGGAACCATTCTTGTATCTTACAGATAAATCCCACTTATTCATGGTGTATGACCTTTTAACATATTGTTGAATTTAGTTTGTTATTATTTTGTTGAAAAAATTTTCATCATGTTTATCTGGAATATTGGCTGTAATTTTCTTTTCTTGTAGTGTCCTTATTCAGTTTTGGTGTAAAGATAATACTGGTCTTGTAAAATGAGTTTAAAAGTAATCTCTCCTCTTCAATTTTTTGAAAGAGTTTGTGAAGATTAGTATTAATTCTTTATATGTTTGGTAGGATTATCCAGTGAGTTTTTTTTTTATTTGGTCCTGAGCTTTTCTTTGTTGCGAAGTTTTTGATTACTATTTTAATTTCCTTACTTGTTTCTGGTCTGTTCGGATATTCTACTTTTTCATGATTCAGCTTTGGTAGGTGGTATGTTCCTAGGAATGTATCTATTTATTTTAGATTATACAACTTGTTTGGCATATGATTTTTCATAGTACAGTTGACGCTTGAACAACATGGGTTTGAAGTGCAAGGGTCCACTTACTGGATTTTAAACAGCACAGTATTGTAAATATGTTTTTTCTTCTTTCTGATTTCTTAATAGTATTTTCTTTTGGGCAGCCCCGGTGGCGCAGCGGTTTGGCGCTACCTGCGACCGGGAGTGTGATCCTGGAGACCGAGGATCGAGTCCCGCGTCGGGCTCCCTGCATGGAACCTGCTTCTCCCTCTGCCTGTGTCTATGCATCTCTCTCTCTCTCTGTGTGTCTCTCATGAATAAATAAATAAAATCTTTTAAAAAAATAATATTTTCTTTTCTCTAACTCATTTTATTGTAAGGATACAGTGTATAATACATATAACATACAAAAGATGTGTTAATGACTAATAATGTTTTCAGTAAGGCTCTGTTCAACACTAAGCTATTAGTTAAATTTTTGGGTAGTCAAAAGTTGTACATGAATGTTCTATTGCATAGGGGGTTGGTGCTCTGTTTTTAACCTCCACATTATTCAAGGGTCAAGTGTAGTTTCTTAAGACTTCTTATTTCTGTGGCATCATTTGTAATATCTCCTCTTTCATTTATAATTTCATTTATTTGAGTTTTCTCTCTTTTTTTTCTTAGTCTATATAAAAGTTTGTCAATTTTATTTATTTTTTGCAAAACTCATTCTCAGCTTATTGATCTTTTCTATTGTCCTAGTTTCTATTTTATTTATTTCTGTTCTAATGTTGTTATTTTCTTCCTTTTGCTAACTTTGGGTAGTTTGTTCTTTTTCTGGTTCCTTGAAGTGTAATGTTGGGCTGTATATTTGAGGGCTTTCTTTTTTCTTAATATAGGCATTTATTGTTATATGCTTTCCCTAGAACTGTTTTTTCTGCATCTCATATATTTTGGTATACTGTGTTTGCATTCTTGTTTCTGGATATTTTTTTATTTCTCTTTCAATTTCTTCTTTGACCCATTGGTTGTCTGGGAGCATGTTGTTTAATTTCCACATATTTGTGAATTTCCCAGTTTTCCTGTATTCATTGACATGTAGTTTTGTACCCAACTATTAGACTTTTATAGAATACTCCACATCTCCACACAACATTAGGAGATTGTTTATGGTTTTCAAGCATACTTGGAATGTCTCATAAGACCATGTGCTGGAACATAAAATAGGTATAAATAATTTTAAAATGATTGAAATAAAAATCATAGAGTATGTTTTTTTACCACAACAGAATTAAACTAGAAATTAATGATAAAATATTGTCTGGAAAATTCTTAAGTATTTGGAAATTAATAAACACTTCAGAAAATAACAATCAAAAGGAAGAAATCTATAGGGAAACTAAAAACATTTTAACTTAATGAAAACAAAGGCTTAGGATGTAAAATTTTGTTGGATGCTGCTAGAACAATGCTAGGAGACATTTAAAGGTTAATAATGTTCTTATTAAAGTGAAGAAACACTGAAAATCAATTATCTAAATTTCCATCTTATGAAGCTAGAAAAACAAGAACATGTGAAAGGTAATTTAGAATAAAAGAGGTTATTGAAGATAGAGTACAAATCAAAGAGAATATGGACAACTAATAGAGAAAAATCAAACCAAGAGCTGGGTGTTTGGAAACATAAGCAAAATTGGCAAACCTCTAGCTAGATTGATCAAGGAAAAGGAGGAAGGGACAACTTGCAAATATCAGGAATGAAAGAGAGAATAGCACCACAGATACTACAGAAATTAAAACAACTTTCAAATGTGAATATCCCTAAATCTAGTGAAGAAATTGAGTAAGTAAATTTCTTTCTACAAAGAAAACTCTAGTACCAGGTGCACTTACAGGCGAATTCTACCAAATATTTTAGGATGAGATAATACCAACCATACCAACTCTTTCAGAAAATGGAGTAGAAGGCAATAACTCCCACCTTATTTTATGTGGCCAGCATTACCTTGATTCCAAAACCAAAGAATTACAAAAAATGAAAACTGAAAGGCAAATATCTCTCATGAACATAGATGTAAAAATCCATAATACAATATTAGCAAATTGAATCCAGTTATTTCTGAAAAGGGCAATACACCATGGCCATGTGGAGTTTATCTTAGAAAAATGTTGGTTTAACATAAGAAAATCAATAAGTGTTATTTACCATATGAATAATAAAACATAAAAACAATATAATTATTTCAATAGATGCAGAAGAAATATTTGACAAAGTTTAGCATTCATTTATGATAAAATTATCCAGCAAACTATGAATGGAAGGTAAATTCTATGAAAATATACAATAATTATATTTAAAAAATTATTACTAAGATAGAGAATGAAGCAAGGCTGTTCACTTTCACCACTTCTATTATCATTTTATTGAAAAGCTTAACCAGTGCAAAAAGGCAAGAAAATAAAGGAAGAGGTATACACAATGGAAAAAAGAGAAGAAAAACTGTTTTTATTCTCCTGTGACATGATTGAATGTGTAGAAATACTAAGGAATCTATACTTACCAGGCCTGAAGGAAAATTAGCAAGGTCTTTAGATACAAGGTTAATATACAAAGGTTAATTGCATTTATATATATTAGCAATAACATTTTGAAAGCAAAATTTCAAATATTTGATTTTATGGCCTCAAAATAGAAAATTTTAGGAGTAAATCTAACAAAATATGTGCAAAACCTGTATACTGTTCCAAACATGGGTAGGAAAATCTAAGTAAGACCTAAATAATTAGAGAATTATGCTGACTGATTGGAAGACTGTTTTGTTACAAAGGTCAGTTATTCCCATATTGATCCATATAGTCAATCTATTCTCAATCAAAATCCTTGCAAGTGTTTTGGAAGAAATGCACAAATTGATTCATATATGTATATATGGGAACAATATACATATTGGTCCACTGGTCAATTGATTCTAATATATATATTATATATTATATATATATAGGTCCAATTAATATTCATATGCCAAAGTAATTAAATGGGGGGAAGGAAAATCTTTCTAAACACTAGTGCTGAAAAACTGGATATCCATTTGGGAAAAAATGAATCTAAACCTTTATTTCATACTCATTTACATACCACCCCACAAAATTAACTCTAAATGAATCCTATGCCCAAGCATAAAATTTAGAAGTATAAACCTACAGGAAGAAAGTATAAAGAAAATCTTCTGGACTTCAAGTTAGGCATAGATTTTTTTTTTACTTTAACATTTATTGAAATGGTGTACTCTTTATACTAATGCAAAAGGATAAAACTCTTCTTCCCACTCTAAAAACCTCTTCTTTACCATAAAGAATTCTTACTGCAATGGAACTAAAACTCTAAATCTCTCAGTAAAGGAGTTTGGGATGACTGGACAAAATCAGTCAGCAGGTTCCCCTTTTCTCAATTAAAAAATAAGGAGAGGGAGAGGGAATATAACAAACTGCTTCACATATATGCTAGGTAAGAAATAAGAGGTAAGGTAAGAAATAGTTCATACTTTCATAGTGTCAGCTTCCAGAATAAATCTTCTTCAGGTTTTAATCTTCAGGTTTGTATTTGGTCAGTCATCTCAGATCTTTGATTTGTTCATTTTTCCTGGTGTGAATCTCTTTCATGTTTTAATAAGCTGTTGTTGTTGGAATTTCTCCTCTAATTCTTTTCCAGCCATCCCCAGCTGCTCCTGAACCCTGAGTAGGTCATGCTTGGCCATTGCTAGATTCTCCTCCAGGGACTTCTGGTTTTCTGTCTTGTCATTAAGTGTCTTCAGAAATTCACTCTTTAAAGCAACAAATGTGTTTTCCAATCATTCAAGTCTTGGGCCTTTATAAAATCCTTATTATTTCCTTGGTCAAGCTGTAAATCCTGCAGTTCCCTTTCTAGCTTTGACTTCTCATCTAATGCATGTGTTGCCTATATTTCAGTGGCCTTCAGCTGTGACTTCAATTTCTCATTCTCCTTGAAATCTTAAAATTTCCTTGTTCAGAAGTTCTGTTGTTTTACTCTCCTTAAGTGGCGCAAGTTTCGGCTTCGTGATATCTATGATGGGTGTTCTATTTGAAGATGTAAATTCTGCAACTTGTTCTAATAATTCTGTTTTTAAGTTCAGAGATACCTGTCTGTAGCTTGAGGTACCTTCTCAGCTTGTGAGAAAAGCTGCTGCAGAAGTAACACACTGGTATGAGCTGTGTTGATGAGCTCAAACTCCACCTTGCTGTAGACCACAGCGGGCAGCCCTCTCAGGACCTGGGAGACCTCTTCTACAGTGAAGGTCTCGTCTACCAGCCTGCTTTCCTTGACGTCTTGGAGGCAGGAATCTATACTTTTGAGTCTCAAGCCACTTTTGAACAAGCAAAATACATGTACTTAGTAACTTCATTTTGTGCTCATTTAAGCGCAACTCTGCCATGGCGGTAGCAGAGGTTGTAGCCCTGAGAAGCTCCACCAAGCCTATGGTCACTGAGGGTGTTGGGCCAAAAAACATAGGCACAGATTGCTTGCTTTCTTTCTTTCTTTCTTTCTTTCTTTCTTTCTTTCTTTCTTCTTTCTTTCTTTCTTTCTTCCTTTCTTTTTCTTCTTCTTCTTCTTCCTTCCTTCCTTCCTTCCTTCCTTCCTTTCTTCTTTCTTTCTTTCTTTCTTTCTTTCTTTCTTTCTTTCTTTCTTTTCTTTCTTCTTTCTTTCTTTCTCTTTCTTTCTTTTTCTTCTTCTTTCTTTCTTTCTTTCTTTCTTTCTTTCTTTCTTTCTTTCTTTTTCTTTCTTCTTTTCTTTCATTTATTTGAGAGGGGGGAGAGAGAGCGTGAGTGCATGAATGGGGGGGGCAGAGGCAGAGGGAGAAGCAAATTCCCCACTGAGCATGGAGCCTGTGGGGGCAGGGATGGAGGAGGAGGGGGCTCAATCCCAGGGCCCTGAGATCATGATCTAAGCTGAAGTCAGATGCTTGACTGAGTCACCCAGGTGCTTGGGCACAGATTTCTTAAATGGCATACCAAAATCATGATCCATTACAAATTATAAATTGGTTATTATTAAAATTAAAATCTTTCTTTAATGAGAGATTTAATTTAAACAATTAAAAGGAAAAATGTAGACTGAGAAAAAGATTTACAGTACAGATATATTTTTAAAGGATTGTATCTAGAATTTATAAAGAACACAACTCAATAGTAAGACAAACAATTCAGTTAAAAATAGGGAAAAATCTGAGTAGACACTTCAAAAAAGATATAAGAATAGCAAATTAGCATATGAAAAGATGTTTGACAGCGATATTTATTAGGAAAATGCAAATTAAAAGCACGAAAAGATAACACTGTACATCATATCCCAGTAGAATGGCTAAAATTGAATAGACTGACAATATCAAGTGTTGAGAGGATATGGAAGGGCTGAAACTCAGGTTGCTGGTGGAATGTAAAGTAGTAAAACCACTTTGGAACAGTTTGGCAGATTTTTATAAAAATTATCTATATATTTACAACACAACTCAGTAATTACACTCCATAATTTTTTTTAAGATTTTATTTATTTATTAGAGACACACACACACACACAGAGGCAGAGACACAGGCAGAGGGAGAAGCAGGCTCCACGCAGGGAGCCTGACGTGGGACTCCATCCTGGGTCTCCAGGATCACACCCTGGGCTGAAGGCAGTGCTAAACCACTGAGCCACCCGGGCTGCCCCACTCCATAATTTCTACCCAAGGGAAACCCACATATCCACTCAGATTTGTGTGTGAGTAAAGACATTTTTATTAATAATAGCCCAGACTGGAGTTAGTCCAATTTTTCATGACCAGGTAAGTAATTAAATAAATTTTGTTTATACCCATGCTACAAAATGCTGTTGAGTCATAAAAAAAGAATGAACTGTGGATATGTGTAATAATGTGAATGAATCTCAAAAATATGTTGAATGGAAGATGCAAACATAAAAGATTACATACTGTATGATTTCATTTTTGTGAAATTCTACAAAAAGAAAATCAGGTCAATACTGACAGGAAACAAATAATTGATTTCCTAGGGCAAGTGGTGGGGCTAATGTTGACTGTAAATGATCATGAAGAAGCTTTTTATATTGATGTACTCTATATTTTGATTGTGGTGGTAGTCACACGGATGTATTTGTCAAAATTCATTTGTTAAAGCTCATTAAACTGCATGCTTATAATTGGTATATTTTTTTCTGTAAATCAAATCTCTATGAATTTGATTAAGAAGAATTAAATGTAATTATAATTTGAAACAACAATCCCATTTCCCAGAGTTTATCATAAGAAGTTGGACAATTGTGAAAAATGTATGAACAAGAATATTTATTCCTCTTGTCTTTGTAATCTTTACAAATCAAATTCAACTCCATTCCCATCAACAGAAGATGGCTGAATAAATCCATAGAATGGATTATTCTGTGGCCATTGGGAAGTGTGAACTAAAGCTGTGTGTATAGTCCAAAGAAGTTGCTTATAATAAAGAAGGAATAATGTATAATGCAGAAGGGATTTGTGCATAAACTGTAAATGTGTATTTATCTCTGTCTAAATATATGTATGTATGCATGTATATTAGAGTTCTCCAGAGAAACAGAATAAGATGTGTGTATACAAGTGAGATTTATTTTAGGGACTTGATTAACACAATTATAGATGTGTGATGAGTCTGGTGGGGATACTGTCAGGCTGCAAAGAGTTGCAGTTTTACTCTAAAGGCAGTCTGCTGTAGAACCCAGAACTGCTGTTGCAGATGAAGTCAAAACACAGTCTACTGGAGAAGTCTCTCTTGCTCCGGCGAGGTCCGCCTTTGTTCTATTCAGATCTTCAACCGATTGGATGAGATCCATCCACATGGTGGAGGGCAATGTGCCTTACTAAAAGTTCACCAGTTTAAATATAAATCTAATTCAAAAACAACCTCACAGAAACATCCAGAATAATGTTTGAATAATGTTTATTATCCAGAATAATATCTGGATACCCTGTAGTCCAGCTGACACATAAAATTAACAGTCACAGTATATGTGTGCTTACCCACAGAAATATCCTCCCTCCCTTCCTTTCTTCCTTCCTGTCTTCCTCTTTTCTTTCTTATTTAAATTCAATTACCTAAAATCATTAGTCGCAGATGTAGTGTTCAACAGTTTATCAGTTGCATATTAACACCCAGTGCTCATCACATCACATCACATCCCTTCTTAATGCCCATCACCCAATTATACCCTCACCCACCTCCTCTCCAGCAACCCTCAGCTTGTCTCCTATAGTTATGAGTCTGTCATGATTTTTCTTCTTTTCTGATGACTTCCCATTCAGTTTTCCCTCTCTTCCCCTATGATTCTCTGTGCTGTTTCCTATATTCCACATATGAGTGAAACTATGTAATTGTCTTTCTCTGATTAACTTATTTCTGTCAGTATAATACCTTCCTGTTCCATCCATGTCCATGCAAGTATTCATCCTTTTTTTTGTAAATTTTTTAAAAATTTAAATTCATTTTGCCAACATATAGTATAACACCCAGTGCTCATCATATCATGTGCTCTCCTCAATGCCTGTCACCCAGTTATCCCATCCCTCCAGCCACCTCTCCTTCCACAACCGTTTGTTTGCTTCCTAGAGTCAGGAGTGTCTCATGGTTTGTCCTCTCTAATTTTTCCCCACAGTTTCCCCTCCTTCCCTTATGGTCACTTTCACTATTTCTTATATTCCACATATGAGTGAAATCATATAATTTGTCTTTTTCTAATTGGTTTATTTCTCTCAGCATAATATCCCCCAGTTCCATCCACGTCAATGTATTCATTCTATATACCACATCTTCATCCACTCATCTATTGATGGATATCTCTGCTCTTTCTACAGTTTGGCTATTGTGGACTTTGCTGTTATGAACATTGGGGTACAGGTGCCCCTCTAGACCACTACATTTGTATCTTTGGGGTAAATATTTAGTAGTGCAATTGCTGGGTCATAGGGTAGCTCTATTTTTAACTTCTTGAGGAACCATCATGCTGTTTTCCAGAGAGGCCATGCCATACCAGCTTGCATTCTCACCAACACTGTAAAAGGGTTCCTCTTTCTCTGCAACTTCACCAACATTTGCTGTTTCCTATCTTGTTAATTTTAGCCATTCTGACTTGTGTGAGGTGGTATCTTATTGTGGTTTTGACTTGTATTTCCCTGATACCAAGTGATGTAGAGCATTGTTTCACGTGTCCCTTGGGCATGTGTGTGTCTTCTTTGGAGAAATGTCTGTTTACATCTTTTACTCATTTCTTGACTGAATTATTATTTTTTTTTGAGGGTGTTGAGTTTGATAAGATCTCTATAGATCTTGGATACTAGCCTTTTATCTAATATGTTATTTGCAAATATCTTCTCCCATTCTGTAGGTTGCCGTTTAGTTTTGTTGACTGTTTGCTGTGCAAAAACTTTATTTTGATGAAATCTCATGTTTGCTTTTGTTTCTCTTGCCTTTGGAGATGTGTCTAGCAAGAAGTTGCTGTGGCCAAGGTCAAAGAGGTTGCTGCCTTTGTTCTCCTGTAAGATCCTGATGGTTTCCTGTCTCACATTTAGGTCTTTCAACCATTTTGAGTTTATCTTTATGTATGGTGTAAGAGAATGGTGCAGTTTCATTCTTCTGCATGTGGCTGTCTAATTTTCCGAGCACCATTTATTGAAGAGACTGTCCTTTTTCCATTGGATAATCTTTCTTGCTTTGTCAAAGATTAGTTGACTATAGAGTTGAGGGTCTATTTCTGGGTTCTCTATTCTGTTCCATTGATCTATGTGTCTGTTTTTGTGCCAGTACCATGTTGTCTTGATGATCACAGCTTTATAATATAGCTTGAAGTCAGGCATTGTGATGCCCCCCAGGTTTGGTTTTCTTTTTCAACATTCCTCTGGCTATTTGGGGTCTTTTGTGGTTCCATACAAATTTTAGGATTATTAGTTCTAGCTCTGTGAAAAATGTTGACAGTATTTTAATAGGGATTGCATTGAATGTGTAGATTGCTTTGGGTAGCATAGACATTTTAACAATGTTTATTCACTTCTTTTTCTTTTAATGGTTTTGCACTGATTTTTTTAAACCAAAAGCATTTTGATATAATCAGAAAAAATCATCAATGTAAATCTAGTCTGCTTTTAAAACTTTTTCATTGTATTTATTTTTATTGAGATATAATAGTAATTGATGCATAGCATCATGTAAGTTTAAGGTGCATACAGAGTGTTGATTTGATAAATTTATATATTGCATTTATTTTGTCTTCATTGTATAAAATATACATAACAATATTTACCATTTTAACTATTTTTAAAAATATTTTATTTATTTATTCATGAGAGATACAGAGTGAGAGGCAGAGACATAGGCAAAGGGAGAATCAGGCTCCCAATAGGGAGCCAGATACAGAACTGGATCCCAGGACCCTGGGATCATGACCTGAGCCAAAGGCAGACGTTCAACCACTGAGCCACCCAGATGCCCTGATTTTAACTATTTTTAGTGTACAATTCAGTGGCATTAAGTAAATTTACATTATTGTACAATTATCACCACTAACCATCTATAGAACTTTTTCATCTTCCTAAACTGAATCTATTTGTTTTGTTTTTAAGTTTTTATTTCAATTCCAGTTAGTTAACATAGTGTTATATTAGTTTCAGGTATATAATATTCAACAATTCCATATATCACCTGGTACTCATCATGATGAGTACACTCCTTAATCCCCATCACCTATTTAGCCCATCCCCCTACCAACCTTCCCTCTGGTAATCATCAGTTTGTTCTCTATAGTTAAGAGTCTGTTTCTTGGTTTCTCTCCCTCTTTCTTTTTCTCCCTTTGCTTGTTTCTTTAGTTTGCTAAATTCCACATAATAGTGAAATCATATGGTATTTGTCTTTCTCTGACTTATTTTGCTTAGTATTATACTCTCTAGCTCCATTCATGTTGTTGCAAATGGCAAGATTTTGTTCTTTTTTGTGGCCAAATAATATTCCAGTGTGTGTGTGTGTGTGTGTGTGTGTGTGTGTGTGTGTGTGTATAGATATCTATATCTATATCTATCTATCTCTATATATATACACTGCATCTTTTTATCCATTCATTAATTGATGGACACTTGGGCTGTTCCCATAATTTGTAAATAGTGCTGCTAAACACATAAGAGTTAACGTATTCCTTTGAATCGGTGTTTTTTTTTCTTTTTTTCTTTTTTTTTTTTTTTTTAGTCTTTGAATAAATACCCAGTAGTGAGATTCCTGGATTTTAGGGTAATTCTATTTTTAACTTTTTGAGGAACTTCCATACTCTTTCCCATAGTGGCCGCACCAGTTTGCATTTCCACCAACAGTGCATGAAGTTTCCTTTTTTTCCATATCCTTGCCGTATTGTTGATTCTAGCCATTCTGATAGATATGAGGTGATATCTTATTGTACTTTTCATTTGTATTTCCTTGATGGTGCTTACCATGGGTATCTTTTTATGTGTCTGGTGGCTGTCTGTATGTCTTCTTTGGAGAAATGTTCATATCTTCTGTCCATTTTTAATTAGATTACTTGTTTTTTGGGTATTCAGTTTTATAAGGTCTTTATTTTAGATACTAACCTTTTATTGGATATATCACTTGAAAATATCTTATCCCATTCTGTAGGTTGCTTTTTAGTTTTGTTGATTGTTTCCTTTGCTAGGCAAATGCTTTCTATTTTGATGAAGTCCCAATACTTCATTTTTGTTTTTTTCCCTTTGCCTCAGGAGACATATTTAGAAAAAAGTTCCTACAGCCAATGTCAAAGAAGTTACTGCCTGTGTTCTCTTCTAGGATTTTTATGGTTAGAGGTCTGACATTTAGGCCTTTAATCCATTTTAATTTATTTTGTGTGTAGTGTAAGAAAGTTGTCCAGTTTTACCTTTTTTTTCATGTTGTAGACCAGTTTTCCTAACACCATTTATTGAAAAGACTGATCCATTGGATATTATTTTCTGCTTTATTGAAAATTAATTGCCCATATAATTGGGAGTTTACTTCTGGGTTTTCTATTCAATTCTATCGATCTAAATATCTATTTTTTTGTGCCAGTATCATACTGTTTTGATTGCTACAGCTTTGTAATATCACTTAAAGTCTGAAATTGTGATGCCTCCAGCTTTTCTTTTCCTTTTCAAGATTGCTTTAGTTATTCGAGGTCTTTGTAATTCCATGAAAAATTTTAGGATTCCTCTAGTTCTGTGAAAAATGCTGGTGGTATTTTGACAGGGATTGCATTAAATATGTAGATTGCTTTGGGTACTATAGATATTTTAACAATATTTGTTCTTCTAATCCATGATCATGGAATGTTTTTCCATCTCTTCATGTCTTCCTCAATTTCTTTCATAAGTGTTCTGTAGTTTTAAGAGTACAGATCCTTTACCTCTGTGGGCAGGTTTATTCCTAGATATCTTATGGCTTTTGATGCATTTGTAAATGAGATCAATTATTATGTTGAGGTATATTCCCTGTAAACCTACTTTATTGAGGGTTTTTTTTTTTTTATCATGGATGGATGTTGTCCTTTGTTAAATGCTTTTTCTGCATCTATTGATATAATCATATGATTCTTACCCTTTCTCTTATTGATATGATGTATCATGTTGATTGATTTGCAAATATTGAACCACCCTTGCAACCCAGGAATAAATACCATTTGATTGTGGTGACAATACATTAAATACCTGTAAGTTGGATTCACTTTCCTAGTAGTTTGTTGAGGATTTTTGTATCTGTATTCATCAGGGATATTGGCTTGTAGTTCTCTTTTTTATTAGTGTCTTTATCTCATTTTGGTATCATGGTGATTCTGGCTTCATAGAATGAATTTGAAAGTTTTCCTTCCTTTTATACTGTTTTTGGAATAGTTTGATAAGAATAGTTATTAACTCTTTAAATGTTTGGTAGAATTTGCCTGTGAAACTGTCTAGTCCTGGACTTTTGTTTGTTGGGAGTTTTTAAATTACTGATTCAATTTCTTTGCTGGCAATTGATCTGTTCAAATTTCCTATTTCTTCCTCTTTTAGTTTTGATAGTTTATATGTTTCTAGGAATTTATCCATTTCTTCTAGGTGGTGCAATTTTTTGGCATATAGTTTTTTTATAATAATCTCTTATAATTGTATTTCTGTGGTTTTGGCTGTTATTTCCCCTCTCCCATTTGTGATTTTATTATTGTAGTCTGTTCTCTTTTTTTCTTGATAACTCTGGCTCGAGGTTTATAAATTTTTTTTCTTTTTCCCCCCCACAGAACCAGTTCCTGGTTTCATTGATCTGTCCTCTTGTTTTTTTGGTATCTGTATCATTCATTTCTGTTTCAATCTTTACTATTTTCTTCCTTCTGCTGGTTTTAGGTTTTGTTTGTTATTTTTCTAGCTCCCTTCAGTGTAAAGTTAGTTTGAGATTTTTCTTGCTTCTTGAAGTAGGCCTGTATTGTTATATAAACTTCCCTCCTAGAACCATTTTTACTGTATGCCAAAGGTTTTGGACCATTGTGTTTTCATTTTTAAGTTCTTTCCAGGTATTTTTAAATTTCTTCTTTTATTTCCTGATTGACCAATTCATTGTTTAGTAGGATATTATTTAGTCTCCATGTATTTGTGGTCTTTCCATATTTTTTCTTGTGGTTGACTTTAGTTTCATAGCACTGTGGTCAGAAAAGATTTATGGGAAGACTTCAAACTTCTTGAATTTGTTTTGTAGCTTAATATATGATCTGTTCTGGAGAATGTTCCATGTGTCCTTGAAAAGAATGTGTGTTCTGCTGTTTTAGGATGGGATACCCTGAATATATATTTTAAAAACACCTGTTCTGGTGTGTCATTCAAAGACATTATTTACTTGTTGATTTTCTGTTTAGGTGATCTGTTCATTGATGTAAGTGGGGTATTAAAGTTCCCTACTATTATTGCTTTATTATGAATTAGTTCCTTTATGTTTGTTATTAACTGTTTTATGTGTTAATTATCAGGTGCCTATGTGTTAATATGTTGGATGCATAAATATTTACAATTATCTCTTTTTGTTACATTTTACTGTTTATTATTATAGTGTCCTTCTTTGTCTCTAGTTATAATCTTTGTTTTAAAGTCTATTTTGTTCAATATAAGTATATAAGTATTGCTACTCTTTCTTTTGCCACCCATTTACTTGAAAGATGTTTGCCCATCACCTCCTCACTTTCAATCTGCAGACATCTTGGGTCTAAAAGGAGTCTTTTGTAGGCAGCATATAGATGGGTTTTGTTTTTATAATCCATTCTGTCTTTTCATTGGAGAGTTTAGCCCATTTCCAGTCAAAGTAATTATTGATAGATATCTATTTATGTCATTTTGTTGTTTTGTGGTTGTTTCTAAAGATTTTCTCTGATCCTTTCTTGTCTTTCTTTCATAGTTTGCTAATTTTACTGACATGCTTGGCTTTCTTTTTCTTTTTCTTTGCATATTAGTAGTTTTTGATGTGTAATTAGGATTATATTTATATATATAACCTCTTCTGCAAATAGCAGTGTATATTAAGTTGATGGTTGTTTACATTTGAACCCATTCTTTACCCCTCTCCTCTCCACATTTTAGATATATACAATCATACTTTATACCTTTTATTCTGTGAATTCCTTTATTTTTTTAACAGAAATATTCAATTTTACTGCTTTTGTGTTTCCTGCCTTCATACTGTCACTTCTGGTATCTTCTTTCCACTCAAAGAGCCCCCTTTAATATTTCTTGAAGGGCTGATTTAGTGATCATGAACTCCTTTAGTTTTTGTTTGTCTGGGAAACTCTTTATCTCTCTATTCTGAATGATAGCTTTGCTGGGTAGAGTATTCTTGGCTGCAGATTTTTCCCATTCAGCACTTTGAATATATCATGCCCATCCCTTCTAGCTTGGAAAGTTTCCACTGAAAAATCCCCTTCTAGCCTTATGGGGCTTCCCTTGTATGTTACTGCCTTTTTTTTTTTTTTTTTGTCTAATTGCTTTAATTTTTTTCTTTATCACTATATTTCACCAAGTAATTAAAAAAATGTCTTGATGTAGATCTGCTTGTGTTGGTTTTGTTGGGGGTTCTTTTTACCTTCTGGATATGGATATCTGTTTTCTTCCCCAGATTAGGGAAGTTTTCAGTATGTATGTATGTATGTATTTATGAGAGCGAGCGGGCAGAAGCAGAGAGACAGGGGAGAGGAAGAAGCAGTTTCCCCATTGAGCAGGGAGCTTGATGCGGGGTTGGATCCCAGGACTCTGGGGTCCTGACCAGAGCTGAAGGCAAATGTTTAACTGACTGAGCCAGCCAGGTGACCCTCAGCTATTATTTCTTCAAATTAATTGTCTGTCCCCTTTTCTCTCTCTTCTTTTTCTGGGACTCCTATAATATGAATGTTACTATATTTGATAGAGTCACTGAGTTCCCTGCCCATTGTTGTTTTCTATCCATAATTCTTTTTTCTCTCTTTTGTTCATGATTGCTTTTCATTACTGTGTCTTCTAGGCCATTAATTCATTCCTCTGCTTCTTCCAGCTTGTTGTTCATTCTATCAAGCATGTTTCTAATGTCATTTGTTGCACTCTTCATCTCTGATTGATTCTGTTTATCTATGTGTTAAGGGTCTCACTAATTTTTTCCCCTCTTTTCTCAAATCCAGTGAATGTTCTTGTGATCATTGCTTTTAATACTCTATCAGGAATGTTACTGATATCTGTTTCGGTTAGATCTATGGGTGTGGCCACAGATTCCAAATGGCTTTGGAATACATTTCTCAGTCTTTTCATTTTGTCTAAGTCTCTGTGCCTGTTTCTCTGTGTTAGAAAAGTCAGCTACATCTTCTGTTCTTGAGGGTAATGGCCTTATGAAGATTGGTCCTATAGTGCCCTGCTGTGTAGGGTACCCTCTTTACCAGGAGTGTCTCCAATGTGTGCTGTGTATGCTTTGCTGTTTTATCCTGGCCACTATAACCTGCAGGCCATTCATCTTCAGAGGTTCTCTTTGCATATTGTGAGCAATGTATTATCCCTGGCCTGAATGTGGCACTATTTAACTAGGTATGCTGGTATATTTGTGAGATGAGACCTGTTGCTACCACCACCACTGGAACAAAGGCCTCACACAACTCCAAGGTTGAGCAAGGCAATGTGAGCAGGGGTTGGGCTGGTCTTCTGGAGACAGGAAACTGCCTCCTCTCCAAGAGAAGCACAGCGCTCTTTGTGCTTTATCTCACCCAAGCCCACTGACCTTTAAAACTCCAGGTTTAATTTATTTTAATTTGAATTAAATTTAGTTAACATATATAGTGTATTGTTAGTGTAATATCTGTTTATCTGTTGATAGAAATATGGGCTTTTTCCATATTTTGGTTATTGTGGACATTGCTGCTATAAAAATAGACTGCATGTGCCCCTTTTGAATCACCATTTTTGTATTCTTTGGATAAATACCTGAATCATAGGGTAGCTCTGTTTCTAATGTTTTGAGGAACCTCCATACTGTTTTCCAGAATGACTGCACCAGTTTGCATTCCCACCAACAGTATAAGAAGGTTCCCCTTTCTCTGCATTCTCACCAACATCAGTTGTTTCCTGAGTTGTTAATTTTAGCCATTTTGAGTGGTGTAAGGTGGTATCTCATTGTGGTTTTGACTTGTGTTTCCCTGATGGCAAGTGGTGCAGAGCATTTTCTCATGTGCGTGTTGGCCATGTCTATGTCTTCTTCTGTGAAATTTCTGTTCATGTCTTTTGCCCATTTCATAATTGGATTGTTTGCTTCTTTGCTGTTGAGTTTAATAAATTCTTTCTAGATCTTGGATACTAGCCCTTTATCTGCTATGTCATTTGCAAATATCTTCTCCCATTCTGTAGGTTGTCTTTTAGTTTTGTTGACTGTTTCTTTTGCTGTGCAAAAGCTTTTTTTTAATCTTGATTAAGTCCCAGTAATCCATTTTTGCTTTTGTTTCCCTTGCCTTCATAGATGTATCCTGCAAGAAGTTACCGTGGCCAAGTTCACAAAGGGTGTTGCCTGTGTTCTCCTCTAGGATTTTGATGGATTCTTGTCTCACATTTAGATCTTTCATCCATTTTGAGTTTATCTTTGTGTATGGTGTAAGAGAACGGTCCAGTTTCATTCTTCTGCATGTGGCTGTCCAATTTTCCCAGCACCATTTATTGAAGAGACTGTCCTCTTTCCAGTGGATAGTCTTTCCTGCTTTGTCGAATACTAGTTGACCATAATGTTGAGGGCCCATTTCTGGGTTCTCTATTATGTTCCATTGATCTATGTGTCTGTTTTTGTGCCAGTACCACAAGACAGTACCACACTGTCTTGATGACCACAGCTTTGCAGTACAACTTGAAATCCGGCATTGTGATGCCCCCAGCTCCAGTTTTCTTTTTCAGTATTCCCCTGGCTATTCGGGGTCTTTTCTGATTCCACACAAATCTTAAGATGATTTGTTCCAACTCTTTGAAGAAAGTCCATGGTATTTTGATAGGGATTGCATTAAACGTGTAAATTGCCCTGGGTAACATTGACATTTTCACAATATTAATTCTTCCAATCCATGAGCATGGAATATTTTTCCATCTCTTTGTGTCTTCCTCAATTTCTTTCAGAAGTGTTCTATAGTTTTTAGGGTATAGATCCTTTACCTCTTTGGTTAGGTTTATTCCTAGGTATCTTTTACCTGCAGCCTAGGAATAAATCCCACTTGGTCATAGTGAATAGTCCTTTTAATATACTGTTGCATCCTATTAGCTAGTAGCTTGTTGAGAATTTTAGCTTTGATGTTCCTCAGGGAAATTGTTCTGTAACTCTCCTTTTTAGGTGAGGGGTTGTCCGGTTTTGAGATCAAGGGTAATGCTGGCCTCAGAATGAGTTTGGAAGTTTTCCTTCCATTTCTATTTTATGGAGCAGTTTCAAAATAATAGGTATTCTTCTTTAAATGTTTGGTAGAATTTCCCTAGGAAACCATCCAGCCCTAAACAGTTGTTTGTTGGGAGTTTTTAAAAAAGGATTTTACTTATTTCTTTGAGAGAGAACATGAGTAGGGGAGGAGCAGAGAGAGAGAGGGACAGACACTGCACTCAGCATGGAACCTGACATGGAGCTCAGTTCTAGGACCCTGAGATCATGACCTGAGCCAAAATCAAGAGTTGGATGCTCTACCCAACTGAGCCATGCAGACATCCCTGTTGGAAGATTTTTGATCACTGATTCAATTTCTTTGCTAGTTATGGGTCTGTTCAGGCTTTCTATTTCTTCCTCTTTCAGTTTTGGTAGTTTATATGTTTCTAGGAACTTATCCATTTCCCCCAGATTGCCTAATTTGTTGGCATATAATCGCTCATAGTATTCTCTTAGAATTGTTTGTGTTTCTCTGGTGTTGGTTGTGGTTTCTCCTCCTTCATTCATGATTTACTTATTTGGGTCCTGTCTTCTTTCTTTTTGATAAGTCTGGCTCTTGGTTTATCAATCTTGTTAATTCTTTCAAAGTACCAGCTCCTAGTTTCACTCATCTGTTCTACTGTTTTTTTTTTTAATTCTATAACATTTATTTCTGCTCTGATTTTTATTATTTATCTTCTCCTGCTGTATTTAGATTTTATTTGCTGTTCTTTTTTCCAGCTCCTTTGGAAGTAATGTTAGGTTGTATATTTGAGACTTTTCTTACTTCTTGAGGAAGGCCTGTATTGCTATATACTTCCCTCTTAGGACCACCTTTGCTGCATCCCAAAGGTTTTGAACTGTCATATTTTCATTTTCATTTACTTCTATGTATTTTAAAAATTCATCTTTAATTTCCTGGTTGACCCATTCATTCTTTAGTAGAATGTTCTTTAACCTCCATGTATTTGTGGTCCTTCCAAATTTTTTTTTATGGTTGACTTCAAGTTTTATAGCATTGTGGTCTGAAAATATGCACGGTATTATCTCAATCTTTCTGTACCAGTTGAGTCCTAATTTGTGACCCAGTATGTGATCTATTCTGGAGAGTGTTCTATGTGCACTTGACAGGAATGTGTGTTCTGCTGCTTTAGGATGAAATGCCCTGAATATATCTGTTAAATCTATCTGATCCAGTGTGTCATTCAAAGCCCATGTTTCCTTGTTAATCTGCTTTGATGATTTGTCCATTGCTGTGAGTGAGGTGTAAAAGTACCCTACTATTTTTGTATTAATATCAGTTTTTAAAAATTTTGTTATTAATTGTTTTATATATTTCGCTGCTTCCAAGTTAGAAACATAAATATTTACGATTGTTAGATCTTTCTGTTGGATAGGCCCCTTTATTTATGATATAGTGCTCTTCATCTCTTGTTATAGTCTTTGGTTTAAAATCTAGTTTGTTTGATAAAAGTATTGCTACTTGGCTTTCTTTTGATATCCATTAGCATGATAAATGGTTCTCCGTGCCTTCACTTTCTATCTGCAGGTGCCTTTAGGTCTAAAATGAGTCTTTTATGGGCAGCAATATAGTTAGGTCTTGTTTTTTTATCCATTCTGGTACCTCGTGCCTTTTGATTGGAGCATTTAGTCCATTTACATCCAGAGTGATTATTGATAGATATGAATTTAGTGCCATTGTATTACCTATAAGGTTGGTGTTTCTGGAGATTTTCTCTGTTCCTTTCTATTCCTTTTTGCTTTTAGTCTTTCTTTCCCACTCAAAGTGTCCTCTTTAATATTTCTTGCAGGGCTGGTTAGGTGGTCATGAACTCCTTCAGTATTTGTTTGTGTGAGAAACTCCTTACCTCTTCTATTCTGAATGACAGCCTTGCTGGATAAAGTATTCATGGCTTCATATGCTGTGAGTGAGGTGTAAAAGTTGAAGCATGTTGAATATATTATGCCACTCCTGTCTAGACTGTCAAGTTTCTGTAGATTCATCTGCTGCTAACCTTATTTGTCTTCCCTTGTAAGTTAGGGATTTCTTTACTCTGGCTGCTTTTAGGATTTTTTCTTTTCTCTGTATTTTGCAATTTTTACTATATGTTTTGGTGTTGGCCTGCTTTGGTTGATTTTGATGGGGATTCTCTGTGCAACCCAGGAATTTGATGTCTAGTTCCTTCCCCAGATTAGAGAAATTTTCAGCTATAATTTGCTCAAATAAACCTTCTGTTCCTTTTCCCCCTCTCTTCTTCTTCTGGGACTCCTATGATATTGGTCCTTCTTCATCTATTTTTACAGCCTTTTGTTTAAAATCTAGTTTGTCTGATATAAGTATGGCTACTCCAGCTTTCTTTTGATGCCCATTAGAATGATAAATGGTTTTCACCCCTTCACTTTCAATCTGGAGGTGGCTTTGGGTTTAAAATGAGTCTCTTGTAAACATCATATTTATGGGTTCTGTTTTTTTATCCATTATGATACCTTATGTCTTTTTTTAAATTTTTATTTATTTATGATAGTCACACACACACAGAGAGAGAGAGAGAGAGAGAGAGAGAGAGAGAGGCAGAGACATAGGCAGAGGGAGAGGCAGGCTCCATGCACCAGGAGCCCGACGTGGGATTCGATGCCGGGTCTCCAGGATCGCTCCCTGGGCCAAAGGCAGGTGCTAAACCGCTGTGCCACCCAGAGATCCCCCCTATGTCTTTTGATTGGAGCATTTAATCCATTTTCATTCAGAATAATTATTAAAAGATATGAATTTAGTGCTTTTGTATTACCTGTAAAGTCACTGTTTCTGTAGATTGTCTCTGTTCCTTTTGGTCTTTATTACTTTTAGATTCCCTTTCCCCTTTAATATTTCTTGCAGGGCTGGTTTAGTGTTCATGAATTCCTTTAGTTTTTCTTTGTCTTGGAAAGTCTTTATCTCTCCCTCTGTTCTAAATGACAGTCTTGCTGTATAAGCTATTTTTTGCTGCATGTTTTTCCCATTTAGCATGTTAACTATATCATGCCAGTTCTTTCCAGACTGTCAGGTCTCTGTGGACATGTTGCTGCAGCCTTATGTGTCTGTCCTTGTAGGTTAAGGACCTCTTGTCCTAAGCTGTTTTCAGGATTTTCTGTTCATCTGTAATTTGCAAGTTTCACTATAATATGTTGTGATGTTGACATATTTTTGTTGATTTTGAGGTTTCTGTGTGCCTCTTGGTCTTGAATGCCTGCTTCCTTCTCTAGATTAGGGAAGTTCTCAGTTGTAATTTGTTCGAATAATCCTTCTGCCCCATTTTCTTGCTCTTCTTCTTGGACTCCTATAATATGGATATTATTTCACCTTATGGGATTGCTGAGTTCTCTACGTCTACCTTCATGATCTAATAGTTCTTTTTTCAGTCTTCTTTTCAGCTTCATTATTTTCCATAATTTTATCCTCTATATCACTGATTTTCTCTACTGCTTCATTCATCATCATTTTTATGGGCTTCATTTGGGACTGCATCTCAGTTACAGCATTTTAAATTTTGGCCTGACCAGACGTTAGTTCTTCTAACTTTATGCTAAGGGATTCTCTAGTGTCTTCTATGTTTTTTCATGTCCAGCTAGTATCTTTTATAATCATTATTTTTTTAAGATTTTATTTATTTATTTATTTATTTGAGAGAGAGAGAGGGAGAGAGAGAGAGAGAGAGACAGAGGCAGAGACAAAGGCAGAGGGACAAGCAGGCTCCATGCAGGGAACCCGACGTGGGACTTGATCCTGAGTCTCCAGGATCACGCCCTGGGCTGAAGGTGGCGCTAAACCGCTGAGCCACCCAGACTGCCCTGTAATCATTGTTTTAAATTCTAGTTCAGACATCTTACTTATATCTGTATTGATTAAATCTCTAGCTGTGAGTATTATCTCCTATTCTTTCTTTTGGTGTGTTTCTCTGTCTTGTCTTTCAAATGGTGGTTGCTTTTCTATTTATAGACTTGCAGCATTTGTTTCTCAAACCTCCAATTGATTTCTCGGGTGTTCAGAATGATTTGATAACTATCTAGATGTATTCATGGGATGAGACAAACTTAGAGTCCCACTACTCCTCCTAGGCTCCTTTTCTCCCCAAAAATTTTATTTAAATTCCAGTTAGTTAACATATAATGTAATATTAGTTTCAGGTATAGAATTTAGTGATTCATCACTTACATACAACACTCAGTGCTCATCACAAGTGCCTTCCCTAATACACGTCACCTATTTAGCCAATGGTCCCTGTCCACCTCCCCTCCGGTAACCCTGAGTTTGTTCTCTGTAGTTAAGTCTGTTTCCTGGTTTACTTTGGCTCTCTTTTCCTCTTATGTTTATCTGTTTTGTTTCTTAAATTTTACATATAAGTGAAATCATATGGTATTTGTTTTTCTCTGGCTGACCTATTTCACTTAAATAATACTGTCTAGTTCCATCCAATCATTGCAAATGGCAAGATTTTATTCTTTTTTATGGCTGAGTAATATTCTATTATATACATATTATCCTATGACAATATATATAATATTCTATTATATATATGATATAGGATATGTATATATGATTTATATATCACCTCTTCTTTTTCCATTCATTAGTGGATGGACATTTGGGCTCTTTCTGTAATTTGCCTATTGTTAATAATGCTATGAACATCGGGATGCATGTGTGCATTAGCATTTTTGTATCCTCTAGGTAATACATTTTGTATCCTTTAGGTAAATACCTAGTAGCACAATTGCTGGATTATAGGGTAGCTCTATTTTTAATTTTTTGAGGAAACTCCATACTGTTTTTCAGAATGGCTGCTCCAGTTTGCTTTTCCACCATCAGTGTATAGGGTTCCCCTTTCTCTGCATCCTCAACAACATCTATTGTTTCCTATGTTGTTCATTTTAACCATTTTGACTGGTTTGAGGTGATTTTTTCACTGTAGCTTTGATTTTTATTTCCCTGATGGTGAAAATCTTTTCATGTGTCTGTTAGACATCTGAATGTCTTCTTTGGAAAAATGTCTATTCATGTCTTCTACCCATTTTATTTTTTTATTTTTTTTAAAGATTTTTTATTTATTCATTCATGAGAAACACACACAGAGAGAGAGAGAGAGAGAGAGAGAAGCAGAGACACAGGCAGAGGGAGAAGCAGGCTCCATGCAGGGAGGCCGACGTGGGACTCAATCCTGGGTCTCCAGGATCACGCCCTGGGCCAAAGGTAGCACTAAACCGCTGAGCCACCGGGGCTGCCCTCTTCTACCCATTTTAAAATTGGATTATTTGTTTTTTGGGTGTTCAGTTTTATAAATTCTTTATATATTTTAGATACTAACACTTTATTTTATTTTTATTTTTTAAAAGATTTTTTAAAAATTTTTTCATGAGAGACACAGAGAGAGAGGCAGAGACATAGGCAGAGGGAGAAGCAGGCTCGGCGAGGAGCCTGAAGTGGGACTCAATCCTGGAACCCTGGGATTATGAACTGAGTCAAAGGCAGATGCTCAACCACTGAGCCACCCAGGCACCCAGATACTAATCCTTTATTGGATATTTGTTTGTTTGTTTGTTTTTATCTCAACGAAGTCCCAATAGTTAATTTTTGCTTTTGTTTTTCTTGCCTCTGGAGATATGTCTAGTTAGAAGTTGCTATGGTTGATGTCAAAGAAGTTACTGCCTATGTTGTCCTCTAGGATTTTGATGGATTCCTGTCTCACATTTAGTACTTTCATCCATTTTGAATTTATTTTTGTGTATGGTGTGAGAAAGTGGTCCAGTTTCATTCTTTTGTATGTTTCTATCCAGTTTTCTCAACACCATTTGATGAAGAGATTGTCTTTTTTTTCCATTGGCTATTCTTTCCTGCTTTGTTGACCATATAGCTGTAGGTTCATTGGTGGGTTTTCTATTCTGTTCCATTGATCTCTGTGTCTGATTTTGTGCCAGTATCATACTGTCTTGATCACTATAGCTTTGTAATATAACTTGCAGTTCATAATGTGATGCTTCCAGCTTTGCTTTTTCAAAATATGCTTTGGCTATTTGGAGCTCTTTTATGGTTCCATGCAAATCTTAGGATTGTAAAACTCCAGGCTTTAAGCTGCACTGGTTGCCAGAAGCCATGAAATTTGGCCCCTCTTACTTTCTAAGCCAGTTACTATGGGTATTTGTCTTCTCCCTGCGTTCACCTGTGTGGTAGTCTGTTTCTTGCTCTTCTCTGAGTTCAACCCCATTGCCACCGCAGTGGCTATGATCTGTTTCTCTCCCAAACTGTGTCTCTGTATATTCTACCTTCTTTGATGTTGCCTCTTCTCTACCTTTAGTTGTGGAATTTGCTCTGTCATTCTTAGGTCAGTTTCCAGGGTATTTAGGATGATTTGATAGTTATCTAGTTGTATTCATGGAATGGGCAAGCCTAGGGTAATTATATTTTGTCACCATCTGTCCACTCCCTTGAATCTCTTTGTTTTTAAGTATGGCATTAAATAGGCAAAGGACAGACATGTAAAATGCCATGATCTTATTTTTAAGGTGATCTCATTCTCCAGTATCAGATTTAGTTGTAATAAGCTTACATTTTAATTTTCCTCTGTCTGACCTTGATGCCCATTTCTCAGTTGGTTTGAATGCCTAATGGGATCTGAGAGGGGATGTTATGTATTCATGTATCTGCCTCCTTAAGTCCTAATATGGTACATAGATTCATCTCTACTGTTAAATGAGTAGATAGTGCCCTTCACTCCCATGCCATAAATCCTCTTGGCTGCATGTCTGCTGATGGGTGTTAGAGTTGCTACATCATTACATTGTTTGTAGATGTACCACAAGAATGCTGTGAGCCCTAGCCCTCTTGGCTTTTAGGATACTACAAACTTAGTAAATGAGAATAATATATCATAACATTTCTTGTGTGAGTTTCTGTGTGAATGTTTGTACCTGTAAAGGACATGGGCATGGATGCCTCTCTTGGGATTTTTCTCTTTATACTGAAGAACAGCTTTTCATAGAATCAGGATAGCCCTATGCTCATTTTGTAGAGGTAGAATTGAAGTATAGAGAAAGTAAAGCTATATGTCTGGTCACTTAGAAAAAGTTTTCTTTCCAATTTGCCTGTAAAATTGTGATTTTTTGAATAAGAAGTGGTATATTTAAGTACAGTCTTACTCAAGTTATGTTCTTGAATAAAATTGTTAGAATATGAATTCAGCAATAGAAGGATGTTGTCTAATTCAAAGCATTCAAAACTGAAATCAGAATATTAAAGTAATAAACTCATGTGTAATCTATTCAACTACTGTTTTTCAAATGGGTAATATAGAATATTTTTTATTTCCATCCACATTATTTTTGTGCATTCAAGAAAATCTTGTGAAATATTATAAATAGACATCTATTTTATTAGCCCATTATATTTTTTTGTGCAACCTACATTTCAATAAATGCACCTCCAGGTGCTAAAAATAAAAACTGGTATTCTAACCTAGTTATCCAACAGAAATCAGTATTAACATTAGAAATTCAATGAGTGGCTATTGGTAAGGCAGTACATGATTTAAAATGGGGAAAACAATAAAACAGACTTTAGTATTGTTAGTAACTGAGATGAATATTACGTGCTTTGGGAACTGTGTTTGTATTACATGTCACATCCCATTACAAAATATGTCACTAGAATGGAAAAGTTAATAGAAAAGAGCATATCCACACCCCTGGCCAATGGCTCACTTATTTAAAATGACATTCAATGTAAAACAGAGATATTTCCACTGTCTTTGGAATTCACCAATAAAATTTGGCTTGTATTGCCATATACCTCCTGCCAAAAGATTCACATCTAGTGCACATTTTCCTGTGCATTGATCCTAGAACTGTATTCTTCATGATCCCTTTCTACCTTCTCTTGAATTCCCTCCCCACATTCCTGCTAGACTCTTGAACTAGACCATGGATTTTCTTCTATTGAAATTTCAAAATGGGTGAAAAGTATTTAAGGCAAGCCAGGAATTCTTTAAGAGCTTTTCTGAGATCTAATTATTCCAGATGATAAAGCATTAGCTTCCAATACATGTCAGGATTGGGTAGCATAATCTGCTGATATCTAAGGAATGTAGTTCAGTAATCACTTTGGTTTTAGGGTTTTCAGAGGATTGATTTGGATGGGTAATGGTTCTGTTGCTGAATCAGAATCCAATTTTAGTGACAATTTCAGAATCTCTGGTGATAAAATGGAGAAATATGATATAATTGTTCAATTGAACAAATTTCCAATATAAGAAGCATCTATAAGAAGCATCTAAATAATTTCTGGGAACTAAAACTTCTTCTTGAATGTACTGATTTTACATACAAAGGTTACCACCTAATTTGTAAAGTGCCACAACTGGAATATGAGAAACTAGATCTCAAAGAGGATAATACTCCTTGGTAAGGCTTGGCCTTACCAATAGCCACTCATTGAATTTCTAATGTTAATATTCAGTTCATTGGTCACAGTAGCCACCTTTCAAGCTCTCAATAGCTTCATACATCTAGTGACTATGATGTTAGACAGTATAGATATAGAACATTTGTGTCATCATGGAAGGTTTTTTGGACAGTGCTATTCTAAAGCATATAAGATTATAATATTTTGTACTTTTTTTATAAAATGAAACAAAACTTACATTATAACATTGTGTTTTTTAAGATTTCTAAGGCAAGCAATAGGAGTCCCATTGCAAAAATTCTAGGCTTCCAGGAAACCAATAAGAAATCCTTACAAAATCATGTGAATTTTACTCTGCATTGTTTATCTTATTTTACACTTCAGGAAACAGCGAGAGGTCACAGGACTTGTCCCATCATCCTTACAGGGTTAGTGAGTGGCTCAGGTAGAATGAAAGCTGACAGCCTAGACCACTTAATCTGTGGAGAATCCAGGTGCCAGACACAATGGGGATAAACATCACAAGTGAAGACAATCTCACATGGGCCTCTGGAAAACCCTTCAAAACACCGTGCAAGTGTTCTTTGTTACAGACTAAAATAGAAGAGTGCTTATTTTGTTTTCTTTTCAAATTGTCCTTGGAACTGAGAGCTTATTCACTTCATTACCTTCAGTAGACTTGTAGTGACTATAGAATTCATCAAGTTATTTAATATAGAAACATGGAAATATAGGAGATGGTTTTACATTTTTAAACTTGAATGGGGACATTCAGACACTAGGAAAAACTAATTAGCTCAACCCTTGGTAACAGTATAACTGACTTGATTAGAAATAGAGGCCTGACATACTGGAACTGGCTTGTACTGGCTCACAAGAGCCCATTGTTAAAATTTCAGGAATTCTGCAAACCGGTTGTTAAATACAGCTATTATTAAAAGTTAAATTATGAAAACTTATAATTAAATAAACCATATTAAAAACAAAGGTAAAAATACTCAACAATCATGTTTTCTAGTGGTTTTTCCTACATTATACTATTACGTATGTTCTTGAGGTTATTTATGCTTACTATGTCTGGACAGCAGACATACCATATAAGGAATGCTGTTGTACATTTCCCCCCAATTACCTGTAACTGAAATGGTCTGTTCAATTTTCAGTTTCCCACTACATTTGGTGGGAAATATTTTTTTAAAGATTTTATTTATTTATTTGAGAGAGAGAGAGAAAGAGAGAGAGCACAAGCAGAGGGAGTGCCAGAGGCAGAGAGAGAAGCAAACCCCCTCCTGAGCAGGATCCTGGGACCCCAGGTCATGACCTGAGCTGAAGACAGACTGTTAACCAGCTGAGCCACCCAGGTGCCCTTGGTGCCTTATTTTCAAGGAATCATGTTATACAGAGATGAGGAAAAATTAGAGATGCTTTCTGAAGTCTTACATCTCCCATTTCTTTCTGTAAGCTGTTAGAGAGCAAAGTGAACATTTGAATAGAGTCTCCAAGCATATAGATGATTCTAGCAGTCAGAGAAAGAGTTAAAGGATGGTATTCCAGATTAAGGAAATAGCATGGTCATAAAAGTAGAGGAGGAGAAACATATCACATGTATAACATTCAAAAAGATTTCTGTAACTCAGATGTTACCTAGATCTTCCCAGCCCTTTTGGTAAAATGGATTCAACACCCTAGTTCACCTCATATAGAAGTCCAACAACCTATTCCAATAACTCTCTGAATTTCTGGGAGAGTTAGAATATCATGGAGACTTAGAATCTGAGTTCCTACTTCTTTTAAATTAGCTGAGTTTAGGGATTTCTCTCTTCAACTTGTGCAGGTTACTCCCTAGTCCCTAGTATGTCATCCAGATATGTCACTTAGCTCATCTCATCAATTCTATCAAAAATAACAACAAACACTCACATCAAACCTTGTGAATGTTCATATGCGTGCATGTATGTGTTAGGTCCTTGCTATGAGAAGTGTGACCCACAGACCAGCAGAATCAGCCTTGCCTGGGAGTTTGTTAAAAATGCAGAATCCTAGGCTTCTATTCAAGCCTACAGAATTAGAATTTGATTTATATGTACATTGATGTTTGAGAACCACTAAAGGTAAATGGTGGTAAGAAGCAATATATATATATGTTAAAAAGGCGGGAAGATCTAGATGACATCTGTGTTACAGAAATCTTTTTGAACATTATACATGTTCTGTGTTTTTCTTTCTCTACTTTTATAACCATGCTGTTCTCTAATCTGGAATATCATCCTCTAACCTTTTCTTTGACTCCTGGAATCATCCATATTCTTAAATTTCAATTCAAATACTCATTTTGCTCTCTAAGAACTTACAGAAAGAAACAGCAGATGTAGAATTCCAGAAAGCATTTCTAATTTTTCCTCCTCTCTATATAGTGTGACTCCTTGACAGAAAACACCAGATATAGTGGGAGTTGAAATAACAAATAGACCATTTCAATTATAGGTAGTTGTATGTGTCCTAATTTAAAAATAAATTTGCTGGGGGGATTTAAATGTATAAGCCCTGAGTATTGACAATCTTTGGGAAAAGTGAGAGTAGTGATTATTGATATCTCCATTTCATTTTTAAGTGAGATGGTCATACCATTGGTCTAAAACATCCTGATGTAGAGAGACAACTTCCCTTCGAGCCTTTCTCTGAAGTTACTTCAATAAATTATTCATTAGATATAATGATAAGCAGCCAGGGAGAACATTTGGGTGAATGCTTTGATCTTGTTTGTATACCAAACAAGGTAACAAGTAAGACTAGGTTCCAGACAGAATTGTTCTAGCTCTGTATAGAGGGCAATCATATGTCAGGGGATGTGGGAAAAGGGAAGGCGTGTGAGTAGAAGCAGCACTGGCTGTACAGTGAAGAAGCTTAGAATCTAGTACTAGTTCCAGCCCTAAGATTGTTTGGAGACTTTGGTTTTCTTCCTCTGGGTTGTATCCCCTTTCTTAGTCTCTTTTGTGATCAGTCATCGGAGTACAGAATATCCGAGGTCACTAAGTATTAGTATTATACTCAGTATTATTTACTCAGTATTATTTACTTTGGGGCCTGATGGGACACCTAGAACTGCTACAGCTTTTCCAAACTCACACAATATCGAATCCAACAATTTTTGTAACTTAGAGAACAATGATTTTGCTCATCTTGTCATTTTCTTAAAACTCTTTCCCTTAATTACCTATAACATTTTATTCTTGTCTCTGCTTTATTATCAGCATTGCTATTCCGGTTACATTTATTGGAATACAGTGGATGCATTAGTTGCCTGGATATGAAACAAATGCTAAATAAAGATGTTTTTTTTTTCTTTTCTCAATGGTGCTTTAGCCTTGAATAACCTATTTTCTGTTGTGGTAACAATGTTATATGAAAACTAAGAATAATTATCAGAGATCAGGGATAATTCTTATTTTCAGAGGAAACTGAAGTCCTTCCTGAGTCTTGCCTACCAAAAGTCAAATCCAGGTACATTATTGTAGAAAATCTAGTGAAGTTTATTTTTTACTTCCTTCCGCCTTCCTGCAGGGATATGCCTAATGATGAACCTTTATCAAAGATGTGGTTTCCTCATGTTACCTTTTGCTTTTCTAGTTCTTCCTCAAGTGTCTGACATCCTAAACTTATTGCCTTGGCTCAAACCTCCCTCTTTCCTCCTCGTTTCTCTCTGAATATTTGTTCTAATACTGGTTGGAAAGACTTGACAACAGAATTCACAATAAAATGTTGATGTGTTTGATCCTGTTGAAAAAGTTTACATTTCAGGGTTTTCTTGTTTAGCCAAAACAAATGAATACTTATGTACCACATCTTTATCCATTCATCTGTCGATGGACATTGAGGTTTAGGGGAAAGGAGGGAAAATGAGTGGGAAAAATTGAGAGGGAGACAAAACATGAGAGACCCCTAACTCTGGGAGATGAACAAGGGGAAGTAGAAAGGGAAGTGAGCAGGGGGCATGGGGTGACTGGGTGACAGGCACTGAGGAGGACACTTGACGGGATGAGCACTGGGTGTTATACTATATGTTAGCAAATAGAGCTTCACTAAAAAATATATGAAACAAATGAATACTTATGTTAGAATAATCAAGAGACTGGTTAGCAGTCCTAAAATTTAAACCAAACCTCCATTCTTCCTACATCTAATTCCTCCTACATCACATTCCTAGGGGCAAGATAGATGGGCAACAAACAAGGGTATTTATTGCTTAATTGTCCCCAAAGGCCATTAAGAACAGCCAATATTCAATAGGACAGAGGAGCTGGAAGGCATGAATCAGAGCCCCGAGAATACCGCTGTTCAGTTTAAACAATGATATTTTACCAGTATATTTAGTATATAGTAGGCTGTTGGTACCCATCTAGATCCCATTTACCACGCTTGTGTGCCCATCCCTCATCTATGAGTGTCAGCTCCTAAAGACAGAGTAGTCTCCGTCTCTAGACAATTTCTCATGACCTTATGGGAGATACTTCATCTTGGCTGCTATGCCTTGTGGGTAGGAGAAGAGTTGAATACAGCAGTGCAGAGACCCTTTGCCTTAATGTAGGAACAAATCTGTGATACACTCATGCTTCAGAATTCCTATATATATTAGACAAAGCTGATCTCTAGCTGAGGCTTCATTCTTGTTTAGTTTTATCATGGCATATCCTGTTGTCTTTGCCCTCTTCTGAAAATAATATTTGAGTAAATTTGTCATACAAGAATTCCATCTCAGGCTCTGCTCCTAGGGCATTTGGTACTAGGAATAGTACTAAGAAGTGCTCTCTGCAGACAGGATTCTGGAGGTGGGTTAGTCACTGGCCAGATGGCAGTGAAAACCCCATCTTGGGTAGCTGGAGCCTTGATAGTTCCTGACATGCTGCAGAAGTGCAGTTGCTAAGATGCTCAACTATGGTGAATTGGCATAGGGTACAGATGGAAGGAGGTATACTAACTGGTTCAGTGTTTCTGTCAATTGAAAGGTACAAGGAAAAGAGTAACTCTATGGATTGTGAAATGGTTTGCTTTTGCAAAATGGCATTTATATGTTGAAGAGAGATGATGACAACCTCCAATCTATTAATCAGCAGTTTAAAGCAAAATATGAGTCAGAAATCCTCTAATTTCTGTAGATTGAAGGCAGACAAAGCCAATAGCCTGGAACAGGACTTAACTGCAAGTGGCAAGAAACTTTAGAGAAAGTTGAATTCTCAGCCTAAGAAGGTCTCCTAATCTAAAGGTAGAGGTTTGATACGAGAGAAGTGGGAGCCTGAGATGGGAATATCTAAACAGATGCATTTGAGTACCTTGAATTCCTAGATTTTCCTTAACTCTCTGAGTTTTCAGAATTGACCATTATCCTTTATTGGAAGATAAAATTTTCTCTCTCTTGCTTAAAGACCATGTAAAGATCTCAAAGGAGAAAGGCATCTTTGGGAAAATCTTCCTCAGGAGCTGTTTCTATTTGTCTTTCTGCCTACCATACCCATAACTTGGGTCAAATTTCAGCAAAATTAGATTGGAGAATTATTAGCCTATTAAGGAAGAGGTATTGAATACAAAAAAAGCCGCTGAACTTAGTTAACACGTACTGTCAGGATCAAAGAGATGATGCCTAAAGGAGTGGATCTTGAAGCTACAGGGAAGGATTAGGGATAGTATATTGATATGGGGGCACTTTTCTGTGACCCAGGGTTTAACACTCTGGCAGAGGTCCAAAGAGGCATTTTTAATGCCCTACTGGGATGGCTCTTAGAAGATTGGAAAAAGCAATGCCATGCATCAAGTGTTAGCAAGCTTTTTCTGTAATGGGCAGGATAGCAAATATTTTAGAACTTGAGTGTAATATAACCAATATATAAACAAGTGGGTGTAGCCAATAAATTGGGTGTTCCAATAATACTTTACTTACAGAAAAAGGAAAGGGCTGGATCTGGCTCAAGGGTCATAGTTTGCCAACTGCTGCTCCACACTTAATGAGATAGAGGTGCCAACATTTCTGTGGCAGACTATGAAGGAAAGTATTAAAAGGCTTAGAAAGTAGGCATGTTAGAATGGGGCTGTTACTTAAGACTGGAAAAGCCACCATTTGACTGTATTCCTTGGGAGGTCCTGGATGAGATTTTACTTATTATAACAATAAGGAGTGTGCCAGTAAGAGAGAGCCAGTATTTTTAAGTAGCTATGAGGTGGCTGTTCTATACACTAGGGCTGAGTAGGAGATGCTATTACAGACCTGGGGATGATAGGATATGGGAATAGCCAGGTGGTAGCACTTAATTGTTAGAGCAAGGTGGGCATAGTTACCATAATGCGCAGAAGCTTGGAATGGCAGCCAGGAAGGGATTATTCACAGGGATCTATGGAGATTGCTAATATAGCATCACATTCCTAGGGGCAAGATAGATGGGCAACAAACAAGGGTATTTATTGCTTAATATACGTAGCAATCAGAATAGATCATAAATATGTGATCAGAAAGCCGAAGGCAGCTGCCAGAAAAGTCACAATTCCTTGCCCAGTTTATCCTGAGGAGATTCTTAGACATAGAGCCCATCAACTGAAAGAGCAGTCAGAAATCCATACAAAAAGACTTAGCAACACCATGAGAATATACAGCAGTGAGATACTCCATCTTTCCCTCAAAGATACCTACTGCCACTTACCTAGGTAACTAACTGTATACTTTGGAGAAGGATATACCCTAACATTTCACTAACTGATGGATCCGGGTCTTTGTTGATTCTGATGCCTAGGGACCCAAAGTCCCTCATTTGTCCCCTGTTAGAGTAGCAACATACAAGATCAGGTAAAAAACAAAACAAAACAAACCCAAAGTCTTGGTCTATGTCTATTCACTCTGTTCCCTGGGATTAGAGACTCACCTAGTGGTCATTTCCTCTATTTTTGAATGCATAATCAGAAAGAACATACTCTGTAGTCAGCAGGGCTTTCATATTACTTCCTTGACCTTTATTTTTATTTTTTAAAATTTATTCATTTATTTATTCATGAAAGACACACACACACAGAGGCAGAGACATAGGCAGAGGGAAAAGCAGGCTCTCTGTGGGGAGAGAGTCCCCCAGTGTGGGACTCGATCCCCTGACCCAGGATCACCCCCTGACCCGAAGGCAGACACTCAACCACTGAGCCACCCAGGCATGTCAGTTCCTTGACTTTTAGAGTAAAAGCTATTGTAGTCAGAGAGCCAGGTAGAAGTATTTGAAACTGCCTCCACCCTGTCAGAATAAATAAAAACAATATCATTTAAAATGATATTTTTGAAAGGGTTGGTAGATTAAAACCTAAGGGATGCAGGGCTGGTAATCTTTATCCCAGTTAATTCACCAGTCTTGTTCTTGCAAAAACTGGATGTCTCATGGGAGGATGACAGTGGACTAATGCAAACTTAACTAATTGCAGCTGCTGTGCCAAATCTGGTATCTTCATGAAAGCAGTATAACACAGCCTCTTTATGTGGTATAAAACTATTCAGCTGGCAAATACATGCTTTCCATATCCATAAAAAATGAGAATCAGAAGCAGTTCCTATTCACGTGGGGTGGGCAGCAATACACATTTGCAATGTTATCCCAGAGAATTTTCCTCTCTTTGTCACAACGTAAACTAAAGCAACTGGATCATTTGGTCATTCTGCAGAAAGTACATTGGCCCACTTTATTGATGATATCTTATTAATTAGATCTGATGAGCAAGAAGTAATTAATGTATGCCTTGGTAAGACACATGTGCTCCTGAGGGAAAGAGATGAATTCTAAAAAGATTCAGATTAGTGACGCATTACGTGTCATTAAACATTAGTGACTTTTTTTTTTACAGGTTCCAGTGTTGTGAGGCATGTTGGAACATTTTCATTGAATATAAAGGATGAATTGTTGTACCATACACTTCCTAGCACTAAGAAAGAAGCACATTCCTTAGACCTGTTTGGGTTTTTATTATATATTTAGGAGTATTGCTGTGACCCATTTTTTGAGAAGATGAAAGGCTGTTTTGAGTGGATCTCAGAGCAAGAAAGAACTCTGAAGCAAGTCCAGGCTGTGCAACAAGCAGTTGTACTCTTGAACAATATGGTCTGACAGACTCAGTGGTGCTAGAGGTATTTCTACTAGAGAAAAGCACAATCTGGAGCATCTGGAAAGTCCCAATAAGGGAATTTCAGCAAAGGGTTATGGATCAAGGTCATGCCATGTGTAATAGAATTACTTCCCATTTGTAAAACAGATCCTGGAATGCTATTAAGCCCTGGTATAAGTTGAACATCTAATCATGTGGTACCAAGTGACCATTCTGACATAACTTCCCATTATGAGCTGGATACTATCAGCCCACCAAGTAGTAAATTTGCGCCCAACATCAATCCATTGTAAATTGGAAGTGGTAGATCCAGGCTAGGGCTTGGGCAATTCCAGGGAGCAAAAGTAAGCTGCATGAAACACTCATGTCACAGACCAGTGTTTCACCAATGCCTCTCCCTCAGCTCACATCTACAGCCTCTGGGGCTTTCTTACAAATGGATGATGAGAGGCAAAAGCCTGAGCTTGGTTTGCAGATCATTCAACTTGATATGTGGCTATAAACTAAAAATGGACTATTGCTCTGCAATACCTACATGCAAGGGTGCGACTGAATGACGGTAGTAAGAGGAAGTCCTTCAAATGGGCAGTTATTCAGTGATTTAGTGATTTGACTTAGTCACTTTGTTGGAGTGGAAGGTGGCCTGAGATATGGTGTCTGCAGATCCATGAGTGGTGATGAATGGTTTAGCTGGTTGGATATATGTAAACTCATGGGCAGTGGTGAATGGTGTAGCTGATTGGTCAGAAGCTTGATAAGAGCAAGATTGGAAGATCAGTGATAATGATGTCTCGGAAAAAGGCATGTGGTCAGAACTTTAGAAAAGAGTGCAAAGTGTAAGTAACTTTATATTGTACCTTAATGCAGAAGAGGTACTAAACAACTAACCAGACAAGATAGATATCAGCCGCCCTCTCCCCTCAGTCACGTCAGGGCTTGTGCAATGAGCTTCTGAATGGAGTGTCCACAGTTGGAGGCCATAGTGAGTGAATCTTTGAATGACCCAACAATTTAAGTTCTCTCTCACTTGCAAATACTGCTGTTATTAATATCCAAAACTGGATGGCCTGGTAGAGCAGTAGAATTGCCTCTTTCAGGTGAGGTATCAACTTGAGGATGACATCCTGTATGGATGGGGTACCATCCTTCAGGATGTGAGGTATACATTAAACCGATGGCTATCATATGCTGTTTTATGTGTCTGAGAACCAACAGGTAGAAGTAGAAGTGGCTGTACTCACTATTACTTCCCCTGACCCATTTGGGAACTTGTGCTTCTCATTCCTGCAACTATAAGCTCTGTGTATCTGGAGGTTCTAGTTGTCAGAGAGAGAATTCTTCCTCTAGAAGACATAGTAAAAATCCATTTAAACATTTGGTGCATGGTTATTTTGGGGCTTTTCATGCTAGTAGATCAGCAGGCTAAGGTTATAGTTACATAATGGTAGGATAATTGACCCCAGTTTTCATGAGGAGGTAGGGCTTCTGCTACATGATGGGGGCATGGAAAAGTGCTTTTGTTACTAAGTTGATCCATTTGGGTTCTTTTGATTTTACCATGTTCAATTTTAAGTGTAAATGTAACCATAGCCACCCCAGCCTGACAAGGAGATGGTCATTAGGATTTAGTTTCTCAAGAATGAGGGCCCACCAAGCAAACTACTTAGTTAAGCACAGATGCTGGCTATAGAGGAAATCAGTTACAACATTGGAAGCAACTGCAGCAGTTGGTTGATTGTAGTTTGATCTATTAAACTACATTTTGTAGTCTTCACTGAATTTGTAAGTGATCTAAATCTTGGAGAAACTATTCCTGGAAGGAGTAAACTTAATGTGATAATCGGGTGGGTCTGAGCAGTGTGAGGGGTAGACTGTAGTTGATGTTGGTGTCCTGTGTAGAACCTCTTTAAAGGAGGGTGTACTTAACTCCTAGCTGCTGTGAATGTTGGCTGCCTAATGGCTCATAGCTGCCTCCTTCTCTAGAGGTTTGCCTTTGGCCAAATGGGAGCCCTCCTTTGTGGGAGATGACTCTTCTCTCCAGAAGATTGACACAGGCTGCAAAAATATGGCTTCTTTGCCTTAAGATGGGACCAATTTTATGATGCAGTTCTTGCTTCAGAGCTCCCTGTGAGATCAGCCTGGAGTTAGTCACTATATATATATATATATATTTTTTTTTTTTTTCTTAGCTTCCTCCCCTCTCCCTGACGACTTTTGCAATGAAGTCCTATTACACTGATACAATAACTTATAAGTAGCTGGAATGAAAGGAGAGATAAGATTATCTGCCCTACCTTGCATGCCTTATTTTCCTTCTCCTTATTTTATTTTCTCAATAAATTGTTGCACAAGAATCCTCATCATAGGCTCTCTTTCTAGGGAAACTGACTTACAATAAAGCATAAAGCAAATTTCCAGGAATGTTGGTTGTTACTAATTTTGAACACCATCAGTTATAACCAAAGGATTTCTCAGTAAAGAAAGATTTGATCCAAGAGCTAAACCAAACATACAAAACATATGTATATACACACATACATGTATATGTACATAGGTTATGTGTATGTGTTTACATAAATAATAGATACTGTGTATGTTTCATTGGGTAAGTAAGCCAAACTTCTACTCCCCAAAATGGTTTGGGACCCTTTACCTTATAGCAGCCAGGAAATGTGAAGGTTCAAATCCTAAGTGGTGGGCATGCCTGTTTCAGTGACTTGTGAGTACATGTATCTTCTTCTTGGAAAGGAATGTAGGCTGTATGCCTGCCTGGGAGTGCCTGGGATGAATGCATGACTCAATCGCATGTCTTGGAAAAGAACCAGTAGACTCATAGCCCGCTGACTAGAGCACAGGTGAAGCCGTTTTGGTTTACAAATGTACTTTGGGAAGATTTTATATTAGGCAATAATTAGGACCTTCAAACTAGGCACAAATCTAATTTCTTGAACTTGGATATAAGTGGACTTTTGTAGTTAGAGATGTGACATTAATAATTTTTAAATAGCTGAAATGAAAAGGAGAGATAAGATCATCCATCTGCCCTGTAGACAGAGATGGCGTGTATACTTTTAAAGTTATGATAATGAGAGAAGATATTCAGTGACTTGCAAAAATCAACATCTCAGCAGGAATAAACAAGATAGATCAGAAGATCTGAATCTGAAAACTGTCCAAAATAATAAAAACAAACAAACCACTTTATTTGCATGCTAGAAGCCTTACTGAAGCCACATGTGTGGTTATTGAAATATTCGATAAATGTCAAAGTTGTTCTGGCCCAACATTTTAGTACATTTGGTTTAGTTTCATTAACTATATAATTTCGAAGTTGGCTTTGCAGCAATCTTTCACATGCCAAAAATACCAAAAGAAAACATAGACAATTGATTTTATCTAATAATAAATAAAAGTTGTTCAGGCCCTTTTCTATGAAGGCAGAGATGCTTCAAATCCCTTTAGGGATTTACCCATCAATTTGCTTAGGGTGAGAATCAATGAAAAGAATGTTAAAGAAGGCTGATATGGGGCATAAAAAAGAGGGCTCCACAGGAGTAGAGAAAGAAGTCAAGAGAGCAATGCCTGAATATTTGCTCTAGACAGGTGAAAATCTGCGGCACAAATACAGAGTTGTGGGTTGCTGTCTTTACAAATTCTACTCGCTGAGGGCCTTGTGAAATTTCTTCCAGGTCTTTGAAATTCTGGCTCTAATAGCATTTCTTCCAAATTCAGCTGTATGTGGTTGGTCTGTTATTCTTCCTGCCTGTTTCACACAAACTTGACCAAGAATATATCACTCAAGAAGATTGTTGTGGCAGGCTATCCATTTATATTGCAACAACTCAGATATCACAGTCCCTGTCCTTGGAGTCATCCAGTATGGGCTGGAGATTTGGAACTTGATCAGGATCTAATCTAGGCAAGTGATAAGATGACATCAAGACTGGTGCTCAAGTCTGTGAAAGCACGTGATATGGGTGCTTCTCCAAACCCAGAATACTCTTAAGAGCCAGAAAATCTGGACTGGAAATTTTAGAATAAGATGATTAGCTATGATTTTTCTGGTACTTTTTCTTTTCCATCAGGTCATAAATGTTATGAGAACAGCTTTTCTTATTATATTTAAATTTATCCAGTGCTAACTTAGGTCTTGGCCCAAAGTAAAAAAACTCAGAATGGGGATATATTAAAAGAAAAAAAAAAAGGTCATTTTGAAAGAGCCTAGAAAGTTCTGTGTAGATTATGATCTAGAAGATTCTGAAGGACGGAAGGCAGATGGTTCTTATTTTTGTAAGCTTCTTGTCTCATCCAGGTGGTGGTTTTGATGGGCCTCTGGGCTGAAGGTCTCTACTTGAGTCATCTGTCTGCTGAGAGGCAACTGTTTCAAGTGAACAATGTTGGACAATGTTATTGTAATAGAAAAATCTCAACTGGTACATCAAATAGGTTAGACTTGCAAATCTTAAGTCATGTGTATACAAACAGCCAAAAAAAATTCCAGCTGAAGATATAGGTTTTCTGGAATGAGAGGAACCACTAAGTTTAGAGTATGGAACATAGAGGAATAAAAAGACAGGGCAAGAATGAAGTTGCAATGTTGTACTGCAAAGTGTACATATAGAGGAGGCCTGAATGGGAAGTTGTGGTGGTGAGAAGAGATTCAAGTGTGGAAAGAAGTACATCCTTGCTCTCAGCCTCCTAATTTCCTAATAAAATATCAGAATCCAGTCTCTTGAGTATTGGCATACATTTACATATTTCTTTATGGCTTTTAACTTTTTAAAAGTCTCTGAAATAGGTAGAAAAGAGGTCTGTATATATGAGGTAGCCAGTACTTTTTAACTGATTAATTAACCTCTAATTTCATCTACTAGAAATTCCAGGTATAATAAGTGTACAGCAGGAGCAAATTTTTTATTTTTTATTGCAAATGAGTTCTACTTTTCTTTATTATAGAATAATATATAATTCTGGGGGCTTACTGCTTATTGATTTGTCTTCCAACATTCATTTACTGAGTGCTTGCTCTCAGACACTGCAATAAGCTTGGGTGTTACAAATAAAATAAGATAGATTATTGGAGCAAAACTGGCTTCATAGGTATGCAACCTTTATAGTGGTACAGGGTCCCATTCTCAGAAGGCCCAATGCTTGGCTTAAAGCTCAGGTGTCCCTGTCCTGAAATTTTTAAAGACTTTTAACAAGGGGCCCTGCATTTTCATTTTCATTGGGTCTATGAATTATGTAGGTGGTTCTGCTTCTGAGGCTTGTCTGAGGGGAAAAAAACACATTTAAATAAGTAACTACAATACAACAATATCTCATACAATATGATAATGTTAACAAAAAAAAAGAAAGTAATAAGCATATATCCAGTGTCATGTTGTGAATCCCAGAAGGTATATTTATATGTGCTTGTGTGAGGTCATGTTTTCATTTAGGATGTGTTATTTTGGTGAGGATTGTAATACATATTTGTACCTTATAACTCCATTTTGTGAAGACAATGCAAAGTTGTTATTAATTTGTACAATTAGTTTAGCAAAGCCTAAAGTACAAAGAGCCAGACAGTATAATTTGTTAAATAATTTTGCTTCTAACTTATCACGCACTATTCTTACTTCCCGTTGGGTATCATAATGGAGCAAACTTAAGGAGAGGGAGCAGAGAGTATGATGAAAAGGATTGTGTGTGTCTCTGTGTGAGCGTGTATGTGAATGTGTATGCAAGCATTTCAGCTGAGGACAGGCAGGTAGACATTTGCTTATTAATTGTTTGCTTTAAGTTGGTAATAAATGCATTTTAGTAATCTCACATGACTAAATTTTCAGAGGAACCTGCTAAGGCTAAGTTAAGGTAGGGATTTAGTGCAGACAAAGATCTGTATTTAGAGACAGAAATTTGGGACAGATAAAGATGAAGATAAAAAGAAACTTAAAAATAATGGTCTTATCATTTATATCTATATATAGATATAGATATAGATATATAGTTATATAGTTATATAGCAACTCCATGTTTTATATTCTAATTCATTTCTTTGGCCAATTAGCAACAATAGCCATTTGTCTTTTCATTAAGTGGGGGTTTTTTTTTAAGGAAGCAATTTAAATGTCAGAGTTGAGAATTGGAATACCAAAAATTTCTACTCTTTTCCAAGATGTGTTTTGAAGCTGTAGGCATATATTGTCTTTAAGGATATTTTTTTTACTACATGATATGAGCATTTTTTTAAATCATAACTGTTTCCCTTTCACCCAGCATTGTCCCTCTTTAAAAACTGAGCTTTCCTGCTCTTCATCCCCTCAAAAAAAAAAAAAAAAAGGCAGCTACCCTCAAATGCCAAATGGAAGGATTTCCATGTCATTCAGAGGAGAACAGTGACAGTGCTTTTTATTTTCATTTATGAGGATTGGGTTTTCACCTGAGCTGTAGTCTACACATCTAGAATCACGCATGGTAAAAGAAGAACGTATTGGATATTGAGAAAGTATTCAACTGAGATGGAAAGGCAGAGGCCTTGACAATAATTTAATATGATCAAAATAAAGAGGAGATTATAAACCTAGAGGCTTAGGCAAGAGAAAGGAGGTAAGTTAGGTACATGGGACTCTTCGGTTTTGGTAACACTCATAATAAAATGGGCATTGTCACAGTTAAAGCAATATTTGTAGATGCGAGTTAAGAAGGGAGATGTTTTCTAATTTGAAAAGATATCTGCACCCCTAAGTTTATTGCAGGAATATTTATAATAGCTAAGTTATAGAATCAACCCAAGTGTCCATCAATAGATGAATGGATAAAGAAGTTACACATACACACACACACACACACACACACACACACACACACACTGGAATATTATTCAGCCATAAAAAAAGAATTAAATCTTGCCATTTGCAATAATGTGGACAGACCTAGAGGGTAGAAGCTAAGTAAAATAAATCAGTCAGAGAAAGACAAATACCAGATGATTTCACTCACAAGTGGAATTTAAGAAACAAAGAAGAAAAGAGACAAACCAAAAAACAGATTCTTTTTTTTAATAAATTTATTTTTTAATTGGTGTTCAATTTGCCAACATATAGAATAACATCCAGTGTTCATCCCATCAAGGACCCTTCTCAGTGCCCGTCACCCAGTCACCACCTCCCCCGCCGCCCACCTCCCTTTCTACCACCCCTAGTTCATTTCCCAGAGTTAGGAGTCTCTCATCAGAAAACAGACTCTTAAGCACAGAGAACAAACTGATGGTTACCAGAGGGGATGTGAGAGGGGAATGATGAAATAGGTGACTGGGATTAACAATATACTTATGATGAGTACTGAGTAACATACACAATTGTTAAATCACTATATTGTACACCTGAAACTAACATAACACAATATTAATTATACTAGAATTAAAATAAAAAAGTAACAGAAGAAAGGAGATGTGTGCAGGGTAAGAAGTTTTGAGGGAAGGAACATATTGACAAAAATTTTCTTAAAAATTCAACATAGATAAACCCTACAGAGTGCTGTTATGCAACAGAGAAGTGTGTCTGTACAGGTGAATTCTTGGAAAATAAAGCAGTATGAATAATTTTTACAGTTGTACATATTGGAAAGATGATTAATTGAAAGTATGCATTTATTTGAAGAGGCCAAGAGGATCTGTCTCAGTTTCATAGATAAGTGTGTGTAGGTTGTGATTTGTGGTTTTAGAACCAAGGTGCCCAGAGGAGGGTAACACAGCTGGGTTGGTGGCTGCGACCTTTGTTATTACCATCATCATCATTAGGCAACAAGGACACTGTACATTTTGGGGTGCTGAGCCCCACAAGTGTGATCCAAATATCAACTGCCTAAATATTTCCAATCCTCCCAGATTACTGAGGTCACCAGTCCAGCCTCAGTGCCAACTGGGTAACCACCATCCTCAACTACATTCCTTATCTCCCCAACCTCTAAGGATTCCAGGGGTTCTTATTTCTTATTATTCCTAGTCTCTACTGTGAATCTTACTTTATGTGACTGCTTCTCTCTTCTTCATATCACTTTGCCCCATTCTGGACACTGCCTTGCTTATTTCAGTTCCCCAAACTGCCAATAAAACAAGGCTGAGCATGTGGCAGAGTTTTACTTTGAGGGTATTTGCTGCAGACTGAGTGTTTGTATCCTACCCAAATTCACATTTTGAAACCTTGATCCCTGGTATTGTGGTATTTAGAGATAGGGCCTTTATGAGGTAATGAGGTCATGCGAGGAGCGCTCTCATGATGGGATTTGTGCCCTTTAAAGAAGAGACAAAAGAGAGTTTGCTTTCTTTTTGCAGTGCACACTGAGGATAGGCCACGTACGGACATAACCAGGAAGAGGGGCCTCACCAAGAACCCAATCGTACTGGCATCCTGATCTTGGACTTCCAGCCTCCAGAACCATAAGAAATAAATGCTTGTTATTTAAGCCACACAGTCTATGGTAATTTGTGATAGCAGCAGAAACTAGACAGTAATAGAGTGATGACATGGTAAAACTGTAGAGACAAAACAAGAAATAGAATTTATCATTGTTCTAACATTCATTACCAATTTCCTATCTTCACATAATTTTTGCTTTACCTATGACCTCCTTAAGTTTTGGTTGCCTTCATCTTTTTGTCTCTGGTTCTATCTGCTAGCCTCCAGCCCCCAAATTCCTATTAACTTTTTAGGCAATACGATTTAGTTTTCAGCCTGCTACTCTAAACTAGACATGTAATTGAGCATGTTTTAACAGAAAGGACTTTCTACTGTCGGTGGCTCTCATTTCACAGCATAAAACTTTTAAGAAGCTCTGCTAATCTAAAAGGCTTTCTACCACATATGTCTAAAATTTAACAGTAGAGGGAAAAAACTAGCAGAAGCTCTGTAATTTTTTATTTTAACAAAATCAAAACTTTAGACAAGATTTCCTCTCGCTCATTAGAGCACAACACATGGAATATTTTGTTCTCCTTCCTTTAGAAACACAAATTGAACACAAATGATACTTGTAATTTTAATGATAATAAAGGGATAAATAGAAAAATGTATTTATACAAAAATCTTTAAGAAACTTTATAAGTCGAACTTTGTGTCCGAGATTTTCACATACCCAATTTATTTAATTTTTACAACAACCTGGTGGCTAGTTTTTAATTTCACATATTGCTGAGATATTGACATTCAGATAGAAATGTTGACCGATGGGTCATTACATTTCACATTGTGTTCTTAGTCTGACAAGTTAATAATCTGTTCAATTTCATATCCTCTAAAATGATCAGGATTTCAGTAACAGATTCATACTACCTTAATCCAAAAAAGGCTGATATATAGTCCAGAATTCCAAAATTTTAATTTATAATGGAACACTTCCATCCTCAATTATCATAACTTTTGTGTATTACATCCTTGGGACTACTTCCTTCAATGTATTTGGGGGTCAAATTAATAACCATAAATATATCATTGGAAAATAGGAAGAAGGGTTGCTTAGAGATATTTTACCCACATTCAGAAAACCTTGATAAGCTATGAATACCCCAACATCTCTTCCAAGTAGGCGTTTTCAGTGCAGGCCACCCTCATTTCCTTGACACATGTTTTCTTAAGATCAGTTAATATTATCAATTAATACATAATCTAGCCATTAATTCACATAGCTGAGGAAGAGTCCAATTCTCAGAGTGTTGGATTGCCCCAAATCATAGTTTAGGTACTCTACCGAGAAAACGGAAGGCTGAGATTAAGTGACTCATTCAGTGTCCCAAGGGGAGCAGATGCTTGTGTGTTTTGCTTCTCTACCACAGAAGGAGAGCCACTTTACTTTAAACTAAATTGCTACAGCATCAAGAGCTATTCTAGGGGAAAAAATCAAATCAATATGACTGAGTAGGCCCTTGATTTATAAGAGGAATAATATTATTAATGTGTAATCTGGACACAAAACGTTGCTAAATGTATATTTACATCTGTTCCCTCCTTTCACTTTCATCAGAGGGAAAGATTCTTGCCCTCTCCATCAAATTCTGGGGTCTCCTTTGGGGTAGAGAACATTAGTAATGGGCAGAGGAGAGAAAAAATTTAAAGAGAAATCCAAGAGGTTGAGTTGATTTACCTAAGAACTGGGAGTGGGGGTGGCAAAGGGGAGAGCAAAAACTTTTATGGACTTTTTAAAACAGATTTTATTTATTTGTGTGTGTGTGTGTGTGTGAGAGAGAGAGAGAGAGAGAGCAAGAGAATGCAAGCAGGGGGAGTGACAGAGGGAGAAGGAGAAGCAGGCTTCATGGGGCTTGATCCCAGGACCCCAGAATCAGGATCTGAGCCGAAGGCAAACACTTAACCAACTGAACCACCCAGGTGCCCCTCCTTATGGGCTTTTTATCAGGGAGGACATGTTTTGCTATAAAATGGCAAATGAGAAGCAAAGGATAAAAGATTCTAGAGCAGCTTCCATTAGGGAGGACCAGAGAACAGAAACAAGGAGTTTAAAAATTATAACTCTGTGTTATGAATTAGATTCTCTTTATTGGTCTTTGCATAATGCAAGCAAAGAGTAGAATTATTTTAATTACACTTAGCTACTTTACTGGATAGTGTTTCTTTGAGTGAGACACCTCGGCAAGGTTAAGTCACTTGAAGCCCTGGGATTTATTTGGATCACAGTTGGAGGAAAGACACATTGTTCCTGAAAATTCATTTATTTGAAGTAAGTTTGGACCTGGCTTCATGGGTATACAGTGCGTGCAATGGCACAGGTCCCTGTACACATAGAACCCCATGTTTGCCAAATGTAGTCTGAAATTCTTGATAATTCTACCTCAGAATTTGTGGATTTTTTTTTTTTAGTTACTGAAAAGATTTTTAAAATTTAAATTCAATTAGCCAATATATAGTACATCATTAGTTTCAGATGTAGTTTTCAATAATTCATTGATTGCATTAACACCCAGTGCTCATCATATCACATCGAATTTGTGTTTTGTAAGTGAGGTCTCATGAGACAACGGAGCATGGGCATAAAAGTGAGCTAGTTGGAGTCAGGCCATGTTTGGGAGTGGGGCCTAGTGGCGGCTGTCCTAATGTCAATAATATGGAGCATTAAATGGCACAGCAGAGTACAGCCTCCTGCCCACTCTGATTCATGAACTGAGCTATTCCTGGTGCAGAGTTTTAAGATTCTTGGGGTCATTCATCTGCCCAGAGTTGGGCCAGTGGGAAGGGGGTAATGGTTGACTGACTTTTTCTAGGGCAGCTGGTGGGAGGGGGAACCCCTGCTGGAACCTGATGAAGCAAGTGCACATACTCTACTTCCCAAGGCCAGATATTCAGGGTCTGAGGGTATGGGGTGGGAGTGCTCTGGGAAGGTCTTCTCTCTCCCCCCACAAGTTTTCTTGTGGCCTCGAGTGCTCCTTTGATCGCTTTTCATTTGTGGGCATGCTCTTCCTACTTCCTGCATTGTGTCTGACTTGTGTTGGTCTCTTCTAGTCAGTTCAGAGGGCCTGTGGGGATCAACCACTAAATACCAACTGAATATTTCTGGTGTTTCTCCACGTCAATTAAATACTCAAATATTTCCATTTAGAACTGGCACTGTGTAGTATAAATACGGATGGTAACATTCAAGCTAGTAATTTAAAATGTTAATTTTCCTTTACTTAGGATGACATTAAGTAGCAAATATAAAACAACATGATAAGTAGAGAGGGATCATTGGGAAAATGACAAAACTTTATATTTTAGTTTATTTAATGGCATTCCTCACCCCTACCCGGGTTTTTTTTTTTTTTTTAATTTATGATAGTCACACACACAGAGAGAGAGAGAGGCAGAGACACAGGAAAAGGGAGAAGCAGGCTCCATGTAGGGACCCCGACATGGGACTCAATCCCGGGTCTCCAGGATCACACCCTGGGCTGAAGGTGGCGCTAAACCACTGAACCACCCAGGCTGCCCTACGAGAGAAATTTATTAGACGTCATTGATAGAAGAAGGGAGAAGGCTTGTAGAAACGGATTCAGGCTTGAGATGGAAATGCAGTCAAGATGCTTTACTGCTGGAGATGAATTACTTTGAGTGGATAAAGTGCTGCAGAGCACAGGATGCCGCCAGGATTCAATGGTATGGCATTTCAAGCCATGACTTTAATAGTGTATTTATGGAACTTTCATTTTTTTTGGGAAAATGAATCCTTCCATCAATTGTAGCATGGAGCGTTGCTTGAATATAGGGGCCATTTGAATATATTGACACTTAATGAATTTTCCCAAGATTTTTATATAATTCGGATGGTGTTTGTGAGGTTGTCAACCAAAACTTGTGTTTCACCTTCCATAATGTAGTTATCACTGCAAAGTGGCAACCCAGCAAGAGACTACATTTCCCAGTCCCTCTTAATGCTAAATAGGATAGTGTGATCTGGCCAGTAGAATACAAATAATGAAAATCGGGTGTCATTTCTAGGCAAAGGAGTTTAAGAAATGGGTGTACTTTTCTTGCTGCTTCTTTACTCTCTTTTTAAAGATTTTATTTATTTATTCATGAGAGACAGAGAGAGAGAGAGAGGCAGAGACACAGGCAGAGGGAGAAGCAGGCTCCATGCAGGGAGCCCAACCTGGGACTCTATCCCGTCTCCAGGATCAGGCCCTGGGCTGAAGGCAGCGCTAAACCACTGAGCCACCCAGGCTGCCCACTGCTTCTTTACTCTTTTGTGGGTCAGGTGTAGAGAGATCCAAAGCTTAGGGAACAATAGAGACACAAGATGGAGGAAATCTCAGTTCCCCAATTGACACATGGAAGAAAGCTACCTGTAATGTGCTTATGGAACTTGGTCATGTAATGACCAGTAAATAAACTTCTCGTGTTAAGCCTCTAAATTTGGGAAATTTCATTGTTATATAACTAGCCTGCTCTAACAGCTTTCACCAAACTCTGTAACAGACTGTCTGTAATCTTTTAAAAAAATTGAATCTATACTCTGATTTTACAGATGAGGAAATCAAAGTCTTGGCACCTAAATTACTTTTTCATATAAATGTAAATAGCTGCTAGCAGAAACCAGAGATAGATACTAGAGCTCCAGTCCTCTAGTCCAGCTTTCTCCTTTTGGTGATAAATTCTAAATTTAAAGTATTTATCTATGGCATGCTTTTGGAAGCATTATTAGGTACAGAACTGCAATAGCACTTCTTACTTAAAAATCATATTAGTACTAAACTAGTCAATATATATTTTTTAATGTTATATTGAGTATTATTCAATTTTATTAATCACAAAGTCAATCTTTTTCCTTTAAACATAATTTTAAAAGTTTCATAAAATTTTAATCTTTTGCTATGCATGTTTAATTTTAAATGAAAATCACAAGAGAGCTTGATTCACTTATGAACAATTTTCTTTACGGCAAACTTTGTTAGAATGTTCATTAAAATCTCCTAAATGAAAAAAGAAATGCCAGTGATGAATGCTATAGTTTAAAATTGAATGGAGAATGCCAAGAGATTTCTATGAATTCCATCACCAAACACTCTGCTCCATCAAACAAAGGAATCAGATAAAGAAAAAAAAAAAAAAAAGCACAAGAGAAAGAATGTGGAACTTGTCTTCTGCTTGAAAATTGAAAAGGAAAAAGGGTAAAAATAATCTTGTGCTTCTGAGTTTTTGGTAAAAATCTTGGTCAAAGAATACTTTTGTAGGAAGATAATGTAATGATATATCCTTGTATAAGTATAGGAAAAATATTTTGGGTGGAAAATAGTGATATGTAGTGTATGTTGAGAGTGGTTCTCCTGGGGGAGGATTAGGAAGCTTTCATCATTTGTGTTAAGTATTTCTGTAATAATAGAACTTTGAGAATTAATAACTGCTTTTAAAAACAAAAAAACTTAAGTTAGGCACAGAGACTTGAATCAGACTATGCACTGTATCAGTTTTGCAAGATACTGAGCAACGTGTTCTAAAAATCTGTTATATCTTATAGTTAAGGAAACTATCAAAGGTGAGGTTTTAAGGCATAAAGTCATCCATTTGAGAGAATTTAGAAGTTGTAACTAAAGGCTTCTAGATGGAGAGATAGAGAGATATTTGTTAGGATTTTGTTGTGATGTGAATATATCATCATACCCTTTACCCAAATTTCCTTTCCTGGTTATTCAAACTCTCATAACTATTTCCATAGTTGACACTGGTTTACTACATTCTTGGAATGGGGGTGGAGATGGAGACAGGAAGGAGCAGTATTAACTGAGAGAGAAAGCATTCTTCAAGGCAGGCCATGATCTGCAAAAATATCTCTGAGGTATCTCTCAAAGGCACTCCTGTTCTTAATTTTTGTTGAAACCATGAACACCTCTTTGATGTACTGGGTCTAGTAATACACACCTTCTTCCTTTCCAGCCAGCCATATGAATTTATTTACATCACAAGCCTCTGCCAGAGGCCAGGAAAGAGATCTGTAGTAATTCCAAACACAATCAAAAAAGGAAGTGGCTCAGTAGTTTTCATAAAAGTCAATGACACCTATCAAATGGCATTAGAAATATTTAGGAAAGACTATTCATAATTGCCTCAAACTAACATGATAGTACCTGTCTCAAATGAAATTGCACATCACTGGATGGTCTTTTAAACATTCATCCAAAGTCATGCAGTCAGCAAGACAGTTCTAGCTGCCCAGCAAAACAGATGTTAAGTGGTAATTGTGCTTTGAAATAGAAATGAAGTCAAGGGTCTTCTATTGCTTTTGAGTATCTAAAAAGCATAACAATTTAAATGAAAACATTCCTTTATATTGTACTTTTTTACTCATAATTCACATTGTGTTGTCTGTGTGTACAGTCCTATCTATTTTTATAATTAGGAGGAAATCCTAAAAGCAGTTTCTGCATAGAATTGCTAGTAAAATCAGCTGTATAACGTTAGGCCTCTATTCACTTTATTATGTTGGAAGCAAATTTAATTATACAAACAACTGTATGCTGGCTAGGCAAACATAAGATGATTAATTCTTCAACTTATAAATTAAACAATAAGTATACCATACCACATCATACATTGATAGCTCCATTTTTAAAAACCAAGTCTTTTTTATCTAAAAGAAGTTTTTTCTGGTTCTCAAACTAATACTCTCATTTCTAATATCATCACTAATTCTTATGTACTGATTTCAAACATGCTCAGTAGTACCAGGAAGCATTTATTTTTGCTCAGTTGTATTCTTTTAGCAAGTCTTAAGGTACAAGCCTTTAAACAGCAATTTGCTTTCATAATCTGTGCCTCTGTGATATTTCATTCCAGCAGTTTAGAGAGTCTTCCAGTCACTCTCTTGTATGATTCAACCTCAGAACTTCCTAAATGAGAACAGAAGGCTCACTCAGCATTCTTTCCCCACTTTGGGGTAACAATGAGCTTTCCTTATTACTTGAGGGCAGCCCAAACTCATGATTATGATGACATCTGCCAAGGATGTAGGACTGATATCTTGTTCTAGCACTGAATAGTCAAGGGAGTTTGGCTAACTCATGTGTGTATGTGGATGCACATATGCATTATATTGTGTGTGTGTGTATATATATATATATATATATATATATATATATATATATTTGCCTCTTTAGAAGATCAACATGTATTTACACAACACACTGATTTTAAAGGATCAATTATTCTTTAGATAGTAATGAATATATTCTATGTAAGTATACAAATTGCTAAGGTACAATTTAGTAAAGTACTGTTTTGACATGCAAAGCACTGACAGCCAAATCCTATTTATCAAGTCTTAGGCTGTTGCTCACATGTTTCAAACAATATTCCATATTTTAAGAAAATGTATCAGGGCACTTCCTTGAGATTGTGTTAGTAATATTTTCTAAAATTTGAAAGCCAAAAATTTAAAATAATCACCTGAATATATCCAAATACCCATATGTTTGGCATTATACCTTAAAACCCCTTGATATTTTTGTAGAGAACTCTTATCCTAATGTTTGAAGTCAGGTAGGTATGATCTATGTCAACCATGAAAATAAGCATTCATCCACAAATGGCCTTGCCCAGGGCTTTGCCCAGGACTTTGCCCAGCATATGCTTAAGGGAGTTAGGCAATGCATTTAATGGAAATCAGGTGTTATGCCTTAGACACATAAAGTAGACTCTCATTACCTAAACATGGGATTTTACATTTGAAAGAGACACAAACTGCTATTGTTACCCATAGATACTAGTATTTTCTTGGACTAAGTTCCATTCAATGATAAATATATGACGACTTGTCTTACTTTTCTTTTTTTAAATAACTGTCTCTTTTTATTACTCTTGCCTTCCTCTCTATCTCCCCTTCATCAAGTTTCATTGGATATATCTGCTCTATTCTATCATCCAAACTTAGAGAACCAATTACGGTGTATTTCTTTAGGTTTCAAATCTAGGCTCTCTTAAAGAACTTAAACTGATACATACAGATGGCTAACCGACACATGAAAAGGTACTCATCACTCATCATCAGGGAAATCAAATCAAAATTACAATGAGAAATCACTTAGCACACATCAAAATGGCTAAAATGAACAACACAGGAAAAAACAAGTGGTAGCGATTATGTAGAGAAAGAGGAACCCCCTTACACTGTTGGTGGAAATGCAAACTGGTGCAGCCACTCTGGAAAACAGTGTGGAGGTTCCTCAAAAAGTTTAAAATAGAACTACCAAATCCAGCAATTGCACTATAGATACTTATCCAAAGGATACAAAAATACTGATTCAAAGGGATACATGCACCCCAATGTTTATATCAGCATTTCAACAATAGTCAAATTACGGGAAGAGCCTAAATGTCCATTGATTTATAAATGGATAAAGAAGAGGTAATATATATATATATATATATATATATATGATCGAATATATATATATATATATATGATCGAATAGTACTCAGCCATCAAAAAGAATGAAATCTTGCCATTTGCAATGACATGAATGGAGCTAAAGAGTATTATGCTATGTGAAATAAGTCAATCAGAGAAAGAAAAATACCATATGATTTTACTCATAGGTAGATTTTAAGAAATGTAACAGATGAACATAAGGGAAAAAAGAGAGGTAAGCCATAAAACAGACTCTTAACTATATAGAACAAACTGAGGATTGCTGGAGGGGAGTTTGGGGGGAGAATGGGTCAAATAGGTGATGAGTATTAAGGAGGGCTTGTGATGTGCACTGGGTGTTGTATTTAAGTGATGAACCACTCAATTCTATACCTAAAACTAATATTACTCTGTATATTAACTAACTGGAATTCTAATAAAAACTTGGAGAGAAAATAAAGAACTTAGGTTGATTACTCAGATTGATCAACACTAGTATATTGATACATTATCCTCTCCAGTTAAGCTCTTTGTAAAATTTTATTTTATTTTATTATTTTTTAGAGATTTTATTTATTTATTCATGAGAATACACAGAAAAGAGAGAGAGGGGGGCAGAGACACAGGCAGAGGACACAGGCTGGGAGCCTGACGTGGGACTTGATTCCAGGTCTCCAGGATCACTCCCTGGGCTGAAGGTGGCGCTAAAACATGGAGCCACCTGGGCTGCCCTCTGGAAAATTTTAATGACGATTCTTTCTATATCAGCTTTCAGACTGGTTGTGTAGCACAACAGAAAGGAATATAGAATTTGTAATGAAAATATTTGGGTCAAATTCTGATTTTTCTACTTAATCCTAGACAGTGAATCTTCCAGAACTTTAATTTTTCATCTATAAAATAGAAACAAAGAAAATCCTGCAATATGTCATAATATGGATGAAACCGCAGGGCATTATATAAGGTTAAATATACCAGTAACAGAAGGATAAATATCAAATGGTTCCACTTATATGAGGTACCTAAAATATTCAAACTTATAAAGCAGTGAGTGGAATGATAGTTGCCAGAGGCTGAGGGAAGATGAAATGGGGGGTTGCTAACAAGTATAAAGTTTCACTTATATAAAATGAATAAGTTCTAGAGATCTGTTGTACAACATAATGCCTATAGATAACAATACTGTATTATATACTTAAAAATCTATTAAGAGAATAGATCTCATGCTAAGTGTTCTTAAAACAATAAAAATAAAATTAAAATAAATTTTGAAAAATCCAATGCACTTATACTTGCCTCAGACATAATGGATACATTTTGGGGTTATCTGCATAACTTATTACAAACCAATTGCTCTGAAATTTCCCATTGCCCATAGGTGGGCTATGGCAGCCATATTTTCAGTACCTGGCCCCAGCCTGCCAGCCAAAAATGATTGGGTCAGGAAAGGATATTTTTTCAAACTGTGCTGATCAGAGTATACTCTCCTGGTCACTTGATCAGAGGAGGAGTAAACTGGGAGTCTTGATCGTCAAGTTGGGCATAATGAAACAAATGTACAGAGAGAAACAGAGCCAGAGATGAAGAGTGAGACCCTCAGATCCTCCTGGCCTTCCCAGGTCCTGGTTCCAGCCATTTTTGAGACTGGTTGCCGTTTGGGTTTCATGAGATGATGATGATGGTGATGATGATGGTGATGATGATAATGATGATGATGATGATTTTTTTTTCTTAATATTCGATCTGGGTTTCTTTTATTTGCTACAAGAAGCCTTGACTAAGCCATCATAGGTGTGCTATGAGGATCAAATAATATTTAGGAGCCTTTGTGAAACCATATTGAACTATATAAATATATATACATTTTTTATATAAATATATTTTTAAAAGATTTTATTGTTTATTTATTTAGAGAGAGAGAGAGAACAGGGGGAGGAGCAGAGGGAGAGGGAGAGAAAGAATCTTAGGAGACTCCGTGCTGAGCACAGAGCCTGACTCAGAGCTCTTTCTCACAACCCTGAGATCATGACCTCAGCCAAAATTAAAAGTTGGTTGCTCAACCAACTGAGTCACCCAGGTGCCCTGAACTATGTGCGGTGTAGATAGCTATTACTCTACCATTTCCAGTTAAAGAGAGAAGTAAGAATAAATTTGGCCTAGAATTGAAGAAAAGTGGCCCTGAAAAATTGGAATTGCCTAATTTAACATTTTTAAGCCAAATAAATTTTGTCATCTAAATATTTTTGGAAGTGATTGGCAAAAATCTAATAATATAATAAACTGAGAGAATTAGTGGAGATCCTAAATCTTCATATATAAAAACATCAACCAGTAGAACTGAGATTAGTGATTGAGAAATGGAGGCATAATAACAATTGTTAACAAATATGCTCTTTTCTTATGTTTTTTATTATTTTGTTTACCTGTGACTTTTAAGTATATATTTTGTGTTCATTCTTTCCAACCTGAGGGTCAAGGTTGCCTGGCATGAAGAGATGGGAGTGCAAGAGTAGATTTAGAGAAAATGGTCCTTAAGTTCATATATATACCAGCCATTATCTATAGATGCGATAAATACTTTACTTTGTATTAAAAATGGCTGATCTTTATTAAACAATTACCTAATGAATTGTATGATTTAATTCTCACAACAAGCCTAGATTTCATCTCCATGGTATAAATATGGTATCTGGGACTTAGAGTGATTTGGTAACTTTTCAGTGTCAGTTCTCCCAAACTCTTAATCCATAATTTCCAGTATAAATATTATTAGGTTGAATGAAATTGCCATTTGTATAGGCTGAGAACATGCAGATATTAGCAATTTCATGATTCATGTTATTATTTTCTATAAGCTTAGGTAAAGCACTAATTCATTAAAAACATAATTGTGGATGTATCTTGCAAGAAGTTACTGTGGCCGAGTTCAAAGAGGGTGTTGCCTGTGTTCTCTTCTATGATTTTGATGGACTCTTGTCTCACATTTAGATCTCTCATCCATTTTGAGTTTATCTTTGTGTATGGTGAAAGAGAGTGGTCCAGTTTCATTCTTCTGCATGTGGATGTCCAATTTCCCCAGCACCATTTATTGAAGAGACTGTCTTTCTTCCAATGGATAGTCTTTCCTCCTTTAAGTCAATCGGAGAAGGACAAACAGTGTATGTTCTCATTCATTTGGGGAATATGAATAATAGTGAAAGGGAATATAAAGGAAGGGAAAAGAAATGTTGGGAAATATCAGGAAGGGAGACAGAACATAAAGACTCCTAACTCGGGGAAACGAACTAGGGGTGGTGGAAGGGGAGGAGGGCGGGTGTTGGAGGGGAATGGGTGACGGGCACTGAGGTGGACACTTGATGGGATGAGCACTGGGTGTTTTTCTGTATGTTGGTAAATTGAACACCAATAAAAATTAATTAAAAAAAACATAATTGAATCTAATGTAGTTTAGCAACATGTATTTTCCCATGATGCAGAAATTGAAAATATAGTTAATGTCTTATGAACACTAATGTCTTTGGTTTAATTGGGAGATGACATCTCAGAATAACATGAATAAGGGAATAGGTGAAGTGAAGCAGGGAAGAAAGAGAAACAAATACTAGATTATAAATTTCTGAGCTTGCCACAGCTTAACACACACCCAGACACACAACATGCATACACACACACACACACACACACACACACACACACACAGAGCTAGTTACTCAGGCATACAGGGCATCTTCTTATGCACACTGTACCTGGAACAGTCTGTTAGGGACTTGAAGACAAAGGAGTTCATCTCCTGGTCACTTTCTGTTACCTCACTGAGATACCCAAAGGTCAAAGTTCAACCTCTCCAGGGTAAGTTATCTGGTCTGTATGGGAAGATCTCTCTCTCATCATCTGCGTCTGGAAGTTGTGGGAAAAGTCAGAACCCACCATGGGTTTGGTCTGACTGGTCTATATCCACTATTGAATCTGACATAGTACGTTGACTAAAAGTGGTGTTGACACCTAGTTCTCACTTGCGGGAACCGTGAGAGAGCAATAGACTATAGGCCAGGGCGGGAACAGCTGAGGCACTCCATTCAGCAAGCGGCTGAGGCCCAGATGGCTGGGGTGAGCCAAGAAAATCTGGGCAAGCTCATAAACTAGATCCGGTATGGGAGAACCTCAATCTTATTTGAAGCTTTGAAGAATTCCTGGTAATCTACAAGGCTGAAAATTATAGAAAAACATAGCATCCCCGCCCCCCCATTAAAAGATTGATTATTTTTTCTTGGATTGCCTTGCAATCAGTCATTCCTAATGAAACCACAAAGTTTTAATATTATGCTTTTAGATTAATATAATCTCCCCCCCCGCCCCCCCCCCCCCCACACACTGGAAATGATAGCAAACTAACGAGCAAAAAACTACTGTGCAATTTAGGAAAGATTGACTAAAACCACTTATCTGGTACAAAAGGGTGTTATATCATTCATAAATATTTAGGGCTCATCTCTATTTGAGAAATAGAGATTTTCTCTTTTGTCCCCCAGGGACCACAAATTAAGTTTTATTGAAATATAGTCATGCTTATTTGCTTACATGCCATTTTTGCTTTTGTGCCACAAAGAAGAGTTAAATACTTGTAACAGAGACTATATAACCTACAAAGTCTAAAATATTTACTATCTGGCTCTTTATAGGAAAAGTGTGCCAACTTGTGCTTTAGGTTGCTATCTGTATTCTGAGATTCCCCAAGGATTCCACAGACACAATTTTATATAAATACAGCTTGCCATCAATTGCCCAAAATAAACTTAAAATTCAGCTAAGATGCAAGGACATTAATAATTACCTGCTCTTAAGGCTCAAACTTATATATGCTTTTATGAAAAAGAACTGGGATATGCAAACAAAGTGCATATGTGTATTCCTCTATCTGAAACAACTTAAAACTGCTTGAAGACTTTGGATATGTGTTTCTTCCCACACATAATTTAGAGCAGTTCTGAGTGAATGTTCTCAATTGGACATGAGGTTCTGAACACCCTAAGAATAAAGACAGTGTGTACTCGTACTCTTGGCCAGTTGAGAAGAGTTGGTTATTTTTTGTTTGCCCTGACAAGTTGTCCCACCTCCCTCTTCAAAGACTTGTCTGAGTCAGCCACCTTTTCTCTAATTTCTTTTCTTAGACTCTTCCTACCTCTCAAGATCAAACCTGTTTCTGATAATTTCACAAACTAATCAACAGTCATTGTGCATAAGGCTGGGAAGGAAAGCTAGCAGCTAAAAAAATACTTTGACTTTTATTCTCATTGGAAAGACAGCACTTTTCATGACACAGTGACCCTAAACACTGCTGTATAGTATAGATCCTGAGAAATATTCAATTCTTGCAGATAGCACTTGATCACATTACTATTGTTGTTGGATAAGTCCCATTTCAGTATTGGCCAGAACTGACCTTTCATAGTTGATCCATTCTGAATAGCCCATGGCTTGAAGTGTTAGGATGTTAGCCAAACTGAAAGAAATATAATACTAGAACACTGTGTATTTCTATTTTTTTCTCTTTAGATAGGTTTTCAAGAAGAACCTAGGGATGGGAAAGTTGAATGGGGAGGAAGAGGCAAAAGAAAGGAGAGTAAAAGGCATTTTTCCATAATCCTGTCTTAGGATGTTGCCATTACAGTAGCAGCCATATGTTGGCTGTCAGTAGCATTGTCCCTACTGTTCTGCTCAGTGATATTACAGCAATCCTTTCTGGTGAGCAAATGACAAGATAATGTGTTTGTCTGCCTGAGTGTGGAGCCTGCTTATGAATAGAACAGAGTAACTCACTTTTAGAAAACTCTTGCTTGTTCGTTTCTTTCATGAACAAAAATCCTTTTCCTACCTAAGACCTACCACAGAAGACAGACATGTTGGAAAAGGTTCCCAACAGGGGGGCTTTGGGTATCTGGAAACCTCATTTACTTGGCATGTACCTTTCAAAACTACCATGTTTTCTAGTTTTAAGACTATTTGTTAACTTTAATTGCAATTCACTGTGAAGCTGGCTAAAATTCAATAGCTAAATGGGCTAAAATTCAATAACTAAAAGGTCAAAATACAATTACATAAGGAGTGGGCAAACTCGACCAGTTTGGAATTAGCTCAGGTTTTCATCTTATTCTTTCATGGTTTCAGATTTGAATATTTCTTAAAGTTTAGAGCATAATATTTAAAAAAAAAAACATACACAAGAGGAAAATAAGGTTAAGTCCCAGTGTTGTGTGATGATATGGGAAGTGACACCATGATTTTTAAAAGTTCATAGTAAATACTTGAGCAATATATTATTTTATCTGCAACTTTCCCCCATCACCCAGAATTGCACTACTTTTTTTTGAGACCATTTTGGTCTCAATTCATTTTTGAAATATTAGGATATGGAAATAGTCACACAGGAAATAATGTCTGAAGGTTAAAGGAAAAGACTGAAATATCTTATCTATTCAGACTGAATATCAACGTCTGGCTACAGTTTATCGATTAGCTTGTGACAAAATTAAGTCCTAGAAGTAGCTTGAGTCAAGGTACTGGAGGTTTAAAATAAAATGCCAAAATGTCGTTGGGAAATATCAGGAAGGGAGACAGAACATAAAGACTCCTAACTCGGGGAAACGAACTAGGGGTGGTGGAGGGGGAGGAGGGCGGGTGTTGGAGGGGAATGGGTGACGGGCACTGAGGTGGACACTTGACGGGATGAGCACTGGGTGTTTTTTTGTATGTTGGTAAATTGAACACCAATAAAAATTAATTAAAAAAAATGTCATCAGTTAACTCAATTTAACATTGTTATCATTTTTTTAAATTTATTTTTTATTGGTGTTCAATTTACCAACATACAGAATAACCCCCAGTGCCCGTCACCCATTCACTCCCACCCCCCGCCCTCCTCCCCTTCTACCACCCCTAGTTCGTTTCCCAGAGTTAGGAGTCTTTATGTTCTGTCTCCCTTTCTGATATTTCCCACACATTTCTTCTCCCTTCCCTTATATTCCCTTTCACTATTATTTATATTCCCCAAATGAATGAGAACATACACTGTTTGTCCTTCTCCGATTGACTTACTTCACTCAGCATAATACCCTCCAGTTCCATCCACGTCGAAGCAAATGGTGAGTACTTGTCGTTTCTAATGGCTGAGTAATATTCCATTGTATACATAAATCACATCTTCTTTATCCATTCATCTTTCGATGGACACCGAGGCTCCTTCCACAGTTTGGCTATTGTGGGCATTGCTGCTAGAAACATCGGGGTGCAGGTGTCCCGGCATTTCATTGCATCTGAATCTTTGGGGTAAATCCCCAACAGTGCAATTGCTGGGTCATAGGGCAGGTCTATTTTTAACTCTTTGAGGAACCTCCACACAGTTTTCCAGAGTGGCTGCACCAGTTCACATTCCCACCAACAGTGCAAGAGGGTTCCCTTTTCTCCGCATCCTCTCCAACATTTGTTGTTTCCTGCCTTGTTAATTTCCCCCATTCTCTCTGGTGTGAGGTGGTATCTCATTGTGGTTTTGATTTGTATTTCCCTGATGGCAAGTGATGCAGAGCATTTTCTCATGTGCGTGTTGGCCATGTGTATGTCTTCCTCTCTGAGATTTCTCTTCATGTCTTTTGCCCATTTCATGATTGGATTGTTTGTTTCTTTGGTGTTGAGTTTAATAAGTTCTTTATAGATCTTGGAAACTAGCCCTTTATCTGATATGTCATTTGCAAATATGTTATCCCATTCTGTAGGTTGTCTTTTAGTTGTTATCATTTTTTAAAACACTTATTGCCTGCCCAATGATCTGGAAGACAAGGGAAGGTATCCAACTCTGTCATTGTCCTTGAATAAAGCAAGGCACAGGAGATAATTAGTGACCCTTTAAGGCAAAATGGGATGTTAATACATTTCCAAAGCAGTTCATACTTTTCCAAGACTCTCACTTCACAACAAGTGAAACATAGATGGGTCAAGTGTTATTTTTCAAAATTTTACAGATGGAAGACTGAAATTCCAAGGAAATATTTAATTTGTCCAAGATTATGCAAGAATAAGTGGTATACTGTGAGTTAAATAAGGTAACATATTTTTCATTATGGGACTCCCAAGGTAATGGACACCAATGTTGAGAGCCAAAGGACGTGGCCACTTAGACAAAGCTACACATATAAAAAGAGGTTAAGGGCAGCTATTTATGAATCCACTTGAGTGAGTTGTTTCCTCTCCTGAAGCTAGAAGTGCTCAGCTGGTGCTCCAAAGTTCTGGCATGCCCATTACTAAAAAGAAGCATAAAAACAGGAACAGACAATCCATATACTCTGTGTGTGTTTAAACATGTGTACATATACATATATATGCATATATTTAATAAACCCGTACATACATTTTTGTATCTTACCAATTATTTACTTTATGCCAGACATGGTTCTGGGTGCCAGGAGCACAGCACTAAATAGTAATAAGATAAATAATAATAAAATAAATACATGTTAAATTAATAATATGAAAATTTTTTGTCTTTGGCAACTAAGTTTAAGATTATAATTAACAAAAGCATAATAAACACACTCATATACCATTCATGAAAACATAAAGTGGTACCAGCATTTTGGAAATGGTAATATATATCTAAAGCATTCAAAATGATAGCTTTAGCACCAGGATTTCAATTTCTAGCAATCTGTACTAAGTAGATAGGGATGTATCCAACCATACTGTATATATGAAAGTTGTTTAGGAGAATAGATGTCTGTGGTGATGGATGTTAACTAAACTTATTATATTGATCATTTCAAAATATATATACATACATCAAATCATTATGTTGTACACCTGAAGTGAATACAATTATATCTCAATAAAATTTTAAAAATGAGGGTATGGACCAGATCAGTAATTGCATATTGGTGGCCTAAAGAATACTTGAAGTCCACAGATATGTTTTGTTTGAGCTGCATATTTGTTTTGGTTTAGTTTTTTGGGGCAGTGAGTTGTATTAAATTTGAATTTCTTTATGGTGGCCAGTTTAGACACTGGCCTGATGACTCCTTATAGTCTTAAGTCTGATTCACAAATTTATGTACTTGCCTACTCTCTTGTAGGCTTTTGAGATTGCAAATTGAGGATTAAATTGTCTCTGAGACTAAAGTCAATTATGTTTTTTTTTTCCTGGGGTCTCTGGAAAAAAAAAAAAAGATGTTCTCAAGACTTAATTTCTAGGAATTGATCTCATTTACAATTGCACCAAAACCCATAAGATACCTTGGAATAAACTTAACCAAAGAGGTAAAGGATCTGTACTCTAGAAACTACAGAACACTTATGAAAGAAATGGAGGAAGACAAAAAGAGATGGAAAAACATTCCATGCTCAAGGATTGGAAGAATAAATATTTTTAGAATGTCTATGCCACCCAGAGCAATTTACACATTCAATGCAATCCCTATCAAAATACTAACGACCTTTTTCCACAGAGCTGGACCAAATAATCCTAAAATTTGTATGGAATCACAAAAGACCCCAAATAGCCAGAGGAATGTTGAAAAAGGAAACAAAAACTGATGGCATCACAATTCCAGACCTCAAGCTCTATTACAAAGCTGTGATCATCAAGACAGTATGGTACTGGCACAAGAAGAGACACATAGATCAATGAAACAGAATAGAGAACCCAGAAATGAACCCTTAACCCTATGGTCAGCTAATCTTCAACAAAGCAGTAAAGAATATCCAATGGAAAAAGGACAGTCTCTTCAACAAATGGTGGTGGGAAAATTGGACAGCCACATGTAGAAGAATGAAACTGGACCATTCTCTTACACCATACACAAAGATAAACTCAAAATGGATGAAAGACCTAAATGTGAGACAGGAAACCATCAGACTCCTACAGGAGAACACAGGCAGCAACATCTTTGATCTCGGCCACAGCAACTTCTTGCAAGACATGTCTCTAAAGGCAAGGGAAACAAAGGCTATTAGGACTTCATCAAGATAAAAAGTTTCTGCACAGCAAAGAAAGCAGTCAACAAAATTAAAAGGCAACCTATGAAACGAGAGAAGATATTTGCAAATGACATATCAGATAAAAGGCTAGTATCTAAGATCTATAAAGAACTTGTTAAACTCAACACCCAAAAAACAAATAATCTGTTAAGAAATAGGCAGAAGACATGAACTGACAGTTCTCCAAAGAATACATACACATGGCCAACAGACACATGAAAAAATTCTCCACATCACTTGGCATCAGGGAAGTACAAATCAAAACCATAATGAGATACAACTTTATACCAGTTAGAATGTCTAAAATTAACACGACAGGAAACAACAAATGTCGCTGGGGATTTGGAGAAAGGAGAACCCTCTTCAACTGTGGTGGGAATGCAAGCTAGTACAGCCATTTTGGAAAACAGTATGGAGGTTCCTCAAGAAGTTAAAAATAGAGCTACCCTATGACCCAGTAATTGCACTATTGGGTATTTACCCCAAAGAAACAGATGTAGTGAAACAAGGAGCACCTGCACGTTCATAGCAGCAATGTCTACAATAGCCAGTGTGGAAGGAGCTGAGATGTCCTTTGACAGATGAATGGATAGAGAAAATGTGATTTGTGTGTATATATACAAAAATATTACTCAGCCATCAGAAAGGATGAATACTTGCCATTTACATTGGATGGAACCGGAGAATATTATGCTAAGTGAAATAAGTCGATCAGAGAAAGACAATTATATAGTCTCACTCATATGTAGAATATAAGAAATAGTGCAGAGGATCCTAAGGGAAGGAAGGGAAAACTGAATGGTAAGTCATCAGAGAGGGAGAAAAACCATGAAGGCCTCTTAACTCTGGGAAACAAACTGAGGGTTGCTGAAGGGGAGGTGGATTGGGGGATGAAGTAACTGGGTGACAGGCATTAAGGAGGGCACGTGAGTGATGAGCGCTGGGTGTTATAAGCAACTGATGAATTATTGAACACTACATCTGAAATTAATAATGTACTATGTGTTGGCTAATTGAATTTAAATTAAAAAAATAAAACAGAAAAGCAGAATGGTTGAGGACAAATTTCATTAGTTAGGTAAATTGCATTATTCAAAGAGAATTAGGTAAAATGAATAGTCTCAAGATCAGGTAAATCGAAGTATGAACTTGAAATTTAAAAAAATTAATTAAACTTAAGAATTCTGCTATAAGTCAGTCACTTTTGAATTTCAGAGATATAGAGTATTTACTGTAAAAAGTATTGCAAATGTATAAGGAAATATTTACTTTTATATAATATATCACAATAATAACAATCTAAGTATCCATAGATGGACAGAAAAAGTGTTAAATATAGAGACAATAAAATATTATCCAACCATAAAAAAAACAGTAAAACACTGCCTTCTGTGACAATGTGGATGGACCTTGAAGGCATTATGCTAATTGAAATAAATCAGAGAAAGACAAATACTATGATGTCTTACTTATATGTGGGATCTAAAAAAATCCAAACTCATAAAAATAGAGTAGAACGGTAATTATCAGGGGCTGGGTGGGTGGGGAAATGGGGAGGTGTTGGTCAAAGTGTACTAACTTCTACTTATAAGATGAATAGGTTCTGGGGATCTAATGTATAGCATGATAACTATTGTTAACAATACTGTATTATATAGTTGAAAATTACTAAGAGAATAGCTCTTAAATGTTCATAACCACAAAAAAGAAAAGTTACTATGTAAGTCAATGGAGGTGTTAATTAACCTTGTTGTGGTAGTTTTTTTATGATATATACATATATCAAACCATCACATTATACACCTAAACTTACACACTGTTATAAGTCAACTATATGTTAATAAAACTAGAGAAACAATAATAAATATTGTATTTTAGATAGCTAATAAGAAAGTAATCATTAAAATGGAGAGAATTGTATCGAAAAGAGGCAAAATTTGATAAATGACATATAAAGTTTTTACATTGAGAAATATATATTAAAAATAGGAAATTAAGGGGCATGCTTTTGGGTTAATTGACCCAATTACTTTGAAATGCTCAAAAGTTAGCAAAATAGAAAGTGATATATAGAATACAAACGTTTTATAGACATCAGGAACTACTGTAAAGGCAACAAGTATTTTTTAAACTATGACTTTAGCGTATGTGTTTATAACCAATGTGATCTGATTCACAAACTCAGGTACCATTAAGTGGACAAATATTTATTTGTCCTTTGAGCAGGAAGCCCAGTCTTTTCTGCTTTCAAATGCCAGATGAATAAGCTTATGACAGCCATTGCTGCTTATCTCCACATGCTGCCAGTGTTTCTTCAATGATTGCCAGCGGCTTGTTTTCTTACAATGATGTCTCAAGCATGAAGCACCTTATACGTAGAAATGTCTCAGCCTAGAAGGGGTATCACTGCAAGATGACAAGTTTTTTTCTACTGTCATGATGAATTGTTAATAATACTCCTTTTCTATTTAAAAGCATCATGGTTTAAAAGGAATTACACAACCTCCTTAGATTTAAGGTTAATGTACTATCCGTTTCTACTGCACCTATTTCTCCTTAAATTGTACTCACTTAACTCAAGTTGTTCTTTCCGGAGAGCTGCCAGCATCAATTATATTAACCTTTACCTCAGAACCTTATATATTTGCTTGAGCCTGAATCACAAGCTTATACTCCTCCCTTTCTAAGGATAGTATTATATCAGAGATCTCCTTGCTCCTCTTATCCCTACTGGCCCTGAGGTCTTGATCTACCCCAGTTGGTCTCCCTAGTTTTAAAACCAGGTTTGGAGCCTCTACCCTAAAAACCTCTGGACTCATTGTGGAAATTGATCTATCACAACCCTTGTGGTTAACTTCTCACACCAGTTCTCTTATATGATGTAACAGTTTTGACAAAGCCCCAAAAGATTTTGTAATAGCTAATCCTGGAGCAATGAATGTCTTGTCCTCAAGAACAATAAGCAAGAGGGTCATCCACTCATGTGATGCTTCATAGGACAATAAAAGATCAACTTTTCTCATTTAAAATATTATACTACTTAACAATGAAAAGATAAATAACCCAATTAAAAAATTGGCAAAAGATTTGAATAAACATTTCTTCAAAGTTGTATGAGTGGCCAATAAGTATGATGAAAAGATGCTCAACATCATTAGTCGTTATGGACATGCAAATCAAAACCACAAGACACAACTCATACTCATTAGGATGGCAGTAATAATAATAATAATAATACCCAGACAAGTGTTGGTAAGGATATGAGAAAATTGGGACCCTTATACATTGCTGGTGGGATTGTAAAATGGTGTAGCCAGATTAGAGAACAATTTGACAGTTTCTCAAAAGTTAAAATTTAGAATTACCATATAGCCCAGCAATACCCAAGAAAAATAAAAATTTATGTCCATACAAAAGCATGCAAATGTTCATAGAAGATTATTAGTAATAGCTAAAGAGTAGAAACAATCCAAGTGAACATCAATTTATGAGTGGATAGATTAAATATAGACTATTTAATGGAATATTATTCAGTCATAAATAAGAACAAAGTACTGATATATGCTACAACGTGGATGAACCTTGAAAACATTGTGTTAAGTGAAAGAAGCCAGACACAAATGGAAAAATATTGTTATGATTTCATTTATATGAAATGTTCAGAATAAGCAAGTATACAGAGACAGAAAGTAATTTAGTTATTTCCGGGGGGTGGGAGGAGAGGAAGTGGGGAGTGACTGCTAATAAGCATGATTTTCTTGGGAAGTGATGAAGTTTTCTGGAATTAGATAGTGGTGATGGTTGCACAACTTTGTGAATATACAAAAAAAACACTGAATTGTATACTTTTATAGGGTGAGTTTTATGATATGTGAATTACATCTCAATTAAAAATATATTTTGTTGCTTTGAGTCATTGGATAATTTGGTTTTAGTTCAAGATTGATGAGTTATTGTTTTTTTTTTAAAGATTTTATTTATTTATTCATGAGAGAGAGAGAAAGAGAGGCAGAGACACAGGCAGAGGGAGAAGCAGGCTCCACGCAAGGAGCCTGATGATGCGGAACTCGATTGGGGGACTCCGGGATCACGCCCTGAGCAGAAGGCAGACAATCCCTGAGCTACCCAGGAGTCCCTGATGAGTTACTGTTAATGAATTTTTAGAGATGATATTAAACCTAGAACTAGAGAGTGAGGGAAATGTTCTGTTTAAGCCAAACTTTGTTTGTTAAATATCTCTTCAACTCCTACCCTACACCTATACAGATTTTGTATTATACTTCCACTACACATAATATAATTCTTTTCAGATTGGTCTATCCAGGTATCCCAACATAACATGAATACTTTTTCTTTTTAAAAAAGATTTTACAATAGGTAAACCTTTAGGATGATTCATTGTCATTCATTTTCATAGGGTTTCCATTAAACAGTGAGATTCTTGTAATTTAAAATATGATGATATTCACAAAAGTTGGTTTGGATATACCATAAGAGATATATGAAAAAAAGTTATATTCTGAAAGGAATTGCAAACTGGCAGCTCCAGATCAACATCTGGCCTGCAAAGATGTCATACATCCTATAGGCATTTGAATTTATGACTTATTTTGAAAATTTGAGTTTATCAGAATTACTGGTATTGTCTTTTTTCCCTTGCCATTTCTCTTTTGTTCCTTTATTCCCATCCTCCTTTCTGTTCTTCCCTTTTTCTTTTCTTTCATTTTCTTTTTGTTTGCAAATTTGTGTTTGTCACTTAATTAGCTCAAATTCAGAGACTGGATTTAGGCTCGTTAATTCCTCTATTTTGGGGTTAGTATAGACCAATTTGGGTAAGGTGATACATACAGAAACTCCCAGTGTAGCTTTCCATACAGATCAGGGGGATTTATCTCCTTCTGTATGATATTAAAATACAACTTTTATTATGACGGTAGTGACAAAGGTATCTCCATTTCCTCTTCCTCTTTAAGTTGGAAAAAAGTTCCACTTTAAGTAATGACTTTCTCTGTTACATTACTCAAACAGAAGCACAAATTAGAGGCACTAGGAGCTTGGAGTGGCTGATGAATTTAAGAATATTACAGAATTCTCATAGATAAGAGCTGTCCTTCTCAAGATAAGGGCTGTCCTTAAGAGGCACATTTCCCACAATTCTCTGTTTGAGTTAGACAAAGGGCCATGTGAATCTAATATGGTCACACATTTGGTTTTTCTGGAAAGAGACTCCAAGACTGACTTTAGTATGTGGCATATTTACTGAGGATGAACACCTGTGGAAGTCAAGCTGCGCTACATGCCTGAGGAAGCCATGGCTGACTGCAGAGGAGCTCTGCAATTAGAAGGGCCCTTCAGAGTTGTTCCCCATTAGGCCAAGATGGCCAATCCTTTATACTCCCACATCAATACATTATGAGATGTCAGTTGTTCCAGTTAACCTTGGGTAAGGAGATTGTCTGCAGGTGAGACAGTCCCTGAAGAGACTGACAGCTATAGGCATCAGCTGATGGAACCCTTAGCAGGTGGAACAATAGGCCCTTCTTTGAAAGGGCATCTGGTTGGTACATTATAGTCACCACCACAAATCACACGTAGAACATTGCTATTAGTGTCAAGCAATTAATGAATCAATTAATAGCTGGTTTATGCACATAGTACATATTTATGGAAATGGACTTCATTTTGTTTTTAGTTACTTGATGATTGAATTTTTGATTGATTGATTGATTGATTGATTGATTGGAGTTCGATTTGCCAACATATAGTATAATACCCAGTGCTCATCCTGTCAAGTGTCCCGGCTCAGTGCCCTTCACCCAGTCACCCCAACCCCCCCCCCACCTCTCCTTCCACTACCCCTTATTCATTTCACAGAGTTAGGAGTCTTTCATGTTTTGTCACCCTCTCTGATTTTTCCCATTTTCTCTCCTTTCCCCTATAATCCCTTTCACTATTTTTTATATTCCCTATATGAGTGAGTGAAGCAAGTCAATTGGAGGACAATCATTACATGATGATGAATTTTAAGTCTCTTTCCCCTCTCCTTTTCATTTTTAAGCTGGGAAATCAATATGGACTGAAATGCCAACAACATACATGTCAACTCCTTGAAAATCATAATTAGCTAGTCCAGGAATCCTCTCACCTAAATACCAATACCCTTTTTAGGACTAGGAAGAAAAGTAAAATGAAGCCAATAAAAGATTTTCTGGGAACATTCCTGATCCCAGGAAGCATGAACTCTTCAGGATGTGTCTCAGTCATGATACATCTGCTTTAGATGTTCAGAAACTGGGTCCTTGTGAGTTTGAGTTAAACTGTGACAGGTGTAAGCTCTTCTGGATCTGGCCTAGACTTATTGATACACAAAATGCTTGGTAAGCTGGCTGGGTGAAAACCACTTATTTCTTTGCTCATTTTTTTCCCCCTTTTCTCATTTTCTGCAACCCTCCCAACAGTATGTTGTATTTGAAAAACTGAAATGATAACTCACAAATTCTGATTTGTGTTATATCTAGAATATATATTTAAAATATCCTTGGGCAATGCCAAACTAAATAAAAATTTTTCCCCTTCTGTGCTTCATTTGAAATGATTTATGCAAAACCTCCCTCAATAGTAATCTTTATATTTCAAAGACTAAAATATTTGTTTTGGTTTTGAAATAGTCTCACAATCTTTGTCTTCAGAACTATACTTAATGTCTTTGCAAATGTCAAATCTTCTACATAAGGCTTTTCCTTATTTTATTAAACACTAAATATGTATGCATGAATAAAAACTTTATATTGCATTTTGAAGTCCTTAAGCTTTCTAAGATTTTATTTTAAACATATTCTGGATGTTAGTATGCCCAATATGCATGTAGTTATTTAAAATAACTTCTAAAACAGAGTCATAGTTAAATTCAAGACTTCTCAAACCACAGAATAATCTTGGATATAAATTTAAGCCAGATAATCTGTTTTTTCACAACTTCCCTATAGCAGATTTGCTCTCAATTATTTTTTTCCACTTTATTTCTTTAGATGTGGACTTTAAGTATCTTTATTTTTAGTCTGAATGCCTCTGATATTTAAGAAAAAAATCATCCTTGATGGAGAAAAGGATGTATTGTATTTCCTCCAATTTATAGTTTGCATGAACTGATTCCTTTGTATCTTTATTATCTCTGCAATCTAGGCTACTTAAAAACTTTTATCAACCAGCAGTCTGTTCTTAGTTAAAATATTTGAAAAGTTAGAAATAATAATTTAGTTTGGAGTGTACATTCCTCTGCTTAGATTGACAAAGTATATGTAAGGGAAAGTTTTGTCCACTATACATTTAGGTCTGTTCATCTAGTTACAATACATATAGTTGTTATAGTCATTAATCCTTATAAAGACAAAGAGAATGAAAAGATCATATCAATTAATTACAGATCAAAACTACAGATTAAATGCCAGATCAAAAATCAAAAGCTTGCATGCTATAGGACATTGGGAGATGACTTTTATTTAACTATTTGGCTTATATTTTCATTAGCTTAAATTGTAATGGGACTATAGGAGGCAGGGGAACATTGTAGAGAATAGTTTCAGAATGGAGGAAGTGAATGATAAATAGAAATCACTTGTCTATTAAGTTTTATCAGGTGTGAGGGCAACATTTAAAAATATGTAACTTTTTTACATCTACTAAATTCAAATAACCTATTTCTTCACTGGATGTTGCAGTACCATATCTGTGTCATTTCCCCACACCCGCACCTTTTTTTTTTTTTTTTGCATGCAGGGAAATGCCAGATAAGTTGGGTGAAGTGAGCCTCCTACCCTCTATAATCAGTGTCTGTAGGGGGAAGAGGAAAAAAAGATTTACTGATGACCATAATTTCACTACCAAATCACTAAGAAAATATTTCATTTCCAAGAACCCTAACATAAAAAGAGAAAACTCCTATATTGCTGATGATTCAGTGTTGGCAAGGAAGACTACAAAGGCTTTGTCTAATAATGAATCATATGATAATGTCATGTTAGGTGACAAATAACTTAATTACCTTTAATCATTCACAATTTCAGTGGTCAGCTTATATGTTGCAGATGTGAGATACATTAAAAACACATTTCATATTGCATATTTTGGTTTGCTTTTTCCTTAAAACCTGAATGCTTTTCTCTATCTTTGTGCACTGGAGTTGAGGAACTCAACTACTTCTACTTCTTCTTCTTCTCTTCTCTTCTTCTACTTCTACTTCACCGCTACTTCTCTAATACTCTGTCTTCAACCCCTGTCTTAGTCTGCTTGGGCTGCTATAACAAAAATACCATAGACTGGAGGGGCTTAAGCAACAAACTTTTGTTTCTTATAGTTCTGGATGCTGGGAAGTCTGAGATCAGGGTGCAGGAAGGTTCTGTGTCTCGTGAGTCTACCTTCTGGTGGTTCTTTTCTTGCTGTGTCCTCACAAGGGAGTTCCCTAGGGTCTCTATTACAAGGTCACTAATCTCACTCATGAGAGCTCCAACCTAATCATCTAATCACTTCCCAATGGCCTTATCTCCAAATAACATTACACTGGGGATTGGATTTCAATATGTAAATTTGGGTGAACACAAACATTTCCTAAGATCAGTTTCCTTTATTATATATACTTTTTTTCACTCTTCACCAGAAAATATTTCAAACAATAAATTAAGATTGTTATTTTTTTGAGGCACTCTCTGTAGATCCCTCACCCTTCCAGTCTGTGTTTGCAAATCTGTTAGACACTGAGAAAATCTAATAGAATTAAAACCTGTGTTTCCTATTGGGGCTGCCTATAGCCTATAAAGATTCTTTGTGCAAATTTGAAAAAGATGCCCCTTCCCCTGGCAGCTATAGCCCTGCTTTAGGGCCCAAAGCTGGAGGGCAGAACACAGGCCAGATTTCAGCCCCTGCTCAGCCTTCAGTTGGGCACCTGTTTGGCATGACCTGAGCAGCAATATACAGGGTCTTGTTTCTACCTTCCTTTCAGTACTGTTCACTGAAGTTGGGAAGAATGATAGATAGGCAATAGCTAGAGCACAATGTTATTATTTATATTTAGTAAATGTGGGATAATGTGATATAAACTTGGTATAGAAACCCAGAGAAGTTAAAAAATACAGTGGAGAGGAAGACTGGGTTTCTACTCTAAGTAAGAACTTTTGATTTTATTTCAAAACATGTAAGTCCACTTGGGTCTTGCTAAGCATGGCTCAAGATAACCCTGGATACCATTTATTGAGAAGCAGAGGCTTCTTTCTAAAGTGTATGAGTTCCTGAGTTTCATGTGCTCTCCAAGAGAGAAGGAGAGGACTTTCCAGATGCCTGATATCAGACTTTCCACCACATGTTGGCAGATGGAGGTTCAAGCCAGTTCTAATTAAATCTGAGAAAATCAAGAAATGCCAGACATTATGCTAAGAATTTAACATGTACTTGCTCAAATGATCCTCAAAACACTCTATGAGGAAATTGCTTTTCATGTCATCCTCATTTTACAGATAGGGAAATTGATATTTAAAAGAGTTCAGTAACTTACCCAAGGTCACCAGCTGGTAAATGTTAGAGCCTAAGTTTTAACTGAGGCAGTGATCACAGTATCACCATCTGGCTACACTGCCTGGCTTTACCAGGTCTGATGTCATAGTCTTAGTATGTATTTTATAGTAGGCATATAGGCTTGGCAAGCAACTCTATGACTCAGCAGTTCTAGCACAAGTCAGAAGGACTTACATTAAAATATTGGCATTATGAACCGAGTGAAAATAGCAATATATCAATATCAGTCATGTGCTTGTTATTTCTTGAGGTGGACAGATACTGAACTGGGTTTACTTACGGTATACAATGCAGCATAAGCCTATGTACATATGACAGTTGTGTAGCATATCATCAGCACATCTATAGAAACAGCTCAAATGTTTTTCAAAGCTCTCAAGGGCTCCCCTGATCTTATTTGTTAATTGGTGATCTTTTGAATTAACATTTATTTTATGCCTTTTTCACATGCACTTGTCACTCATCTCATGGCTTCAATCCACACCTTCCTTCTTCTCTAAGCAGGAAGAAGGTATGGGTGTAGGAGTCTGGGTAAGAATTAGGTATTAAATTTGAAGCCTGGGCAACTTTTACAAGAGTCAATAGGAGGTGATACTCAGCTTGGTTGAAGGATCTTGTTGGTGTGAGTAGAGAGTTTGAGGTAGGAGCTCTAAGGCACAAAACCCCATGGAGTTTTCCAAATGTACAGGCAGGATAAGGAGGCCTCTCAAATGATTGGTATTGCACTCCATACCAATTTCTGACAGACTTAGTTTCAAGTTGGTTTTAATTAAATCAGAGAAGGAAATGAAGGAATGTGAAATTGCCTCCAACCTGAATATCAGAGGAAGGGAGGCCACAGAATTTATAATCCAAGCTGAGATCCTTTTGAAGGTAAAAGGGCATTCTATTACTGTAGGCATGAACTCTGTGTGTCCCAGGCAAATTAGGAGTGCAGCTCACATCTGCCGTATCCATATTTGTTTATCTTTGCACAGTATTTTAGAGTTTGGTAGCAAATCCATTACCATATATAGAATATAATACCTATTTCACTCATGCATTTGTATAATTTATAAAACTAATTCCCTGAGCATCAACCACCACAGGCTCAATTGAAGAGCTGTCTTCTTGCTGGGTCAGCCTTTATTTCTATTTGAAGTTTATCAAGTGTCCTTCCACCTCAGCAGTATGTGCTTCAGTCTATTTTATAAATTGGGATATCTAAAATGTGGGTCTGAAAATTAAAAGTGAAAGGAAAAGCTAATAATCAGTGAAGTCAAGTATAATACACAGCTCTCCCAAATGAACTCCTAAATGCACACTATCCAGCTGGGTCTCCAAAGCCCTTGATAAGGTATCCAACTAGCCAGTGTTCCTCCTGCTTCTCTGTTCTCTTGACTCCTCTGCCCCTGCCTTTAACAGAGGCTTTTAAAAAAAATTTAAAGTGATTTATTTGAATTAACAGTTTACTGTTCATTCTGAAATCGCCGAATACAATGACTTATAGAACCCAATTAGAATATCCAGAAATTTCTCTAAAATTTTGTCTGAGACCTTGAACTTTATGGCAACATGGGTACCATCTCTACCACCATGCTAAACACATTGCTCAGAATGCAATGAAAATCATTAGCAATAATTAAAAACAAAAGGGAAAAGAATATTATAAATGAGCTTCACACAGTAAGATCTTAGGAATAGTTTTCTATAATAATGCTTACAGGATTGATAAACAGCAAACACTGAAAAAGTGCCATCAGAAGTTTGTACTATTTACTGTGCAGTGAAGCAGAGTTTTACATGGTGAATGAAGGCTGAAACCAGACTGAGCAGCGCATATCACTGCATTCTTTGTTGCTGGTTCTACTGGCTGCAAACCATGTATCTACCAGAATAAGAAAACATAAACAAATCTAGGCAATAAATCATTATCAATGTAGTTTCAACAATGCCTTTACCACCCTTACCTTAATCTGCCTACCAACTTCCAAACTATCCTACTCACTTCTACGTTGGTAGAAGTGATCAAAATGAGAGATACTAGAATGCCCTTCACTCCAAACCTCATCTGCGCTAATACCTGCCTAGCAGAACTGTATAAATTCCAGTTCAAGTGATCAAATTCTTCTAGTAGGATTATCTTCTCCTTTTCTAATGCCATATTTCCGTGTTTCCTATATTATTTATCATAGACTATTTTCTGTCTAGCCTGTGGGTAACCATGTAATTTATTACCCAAATCAAGATACTTTTGAAACTGAAATGATGTGCTGAAAATAATTAACAGATTTTAATTGTTCATAATGAAACAAGTGAAATGTGTCATCAACTGATGACATCAACTGAAACATTATTTCATAATGAAACAAGTGAAATGTGTCATCAACTGATCGGAGATTTTTAGATGTGTGCCTATCTGCTCCCACTAGAATGTGAGCTCCAGAGAAAGCCAAGTATATTGGTCAGGATTAGTCAAGTTTATACTTCAATAACAAACAATTCTAAAATTTCAGTGGCTTCATTAAGAAAAATTATCACTCTATGTCCAGTGTGAGATAGTAGGAAGACTGGTCCATACAGTTACTCAGAATTCCAGCTGGCAGAGGCTCTATTGTGGCACTGTACCACCTAAAACAGTTTTCTTGATTGTCAAGGAAGGGGAAGAGCAACAAGCTAAGTAATGAGCCAACACTTTCTATGCTTTGGCCTTTCTTTAACTGACAGATCTCTGGTAGAACAAGCCACATGGTCTTGTCTAATTCCAAGAGGTCTGAGAAGTGCAGGAAAGCAGCCCGAATGTTTTGTGGGCACCATTACCTCTGTCAAAGAAAAGATCCTTCAGGGCCATATTTTTATATATTTATATCTCTACAGTGCCAAGCATAGTGCTCTCTACGTAGAAAACATGCAATAAATGTTTGTCATATTGACTTTCTGAGTGGTTTGACTTGATTCTTTTTGCTTTCTTTTTGTATATTGCTTGCCTACTCTAAGAGGAAAACTGAATTTTTGAAAGTGAGGTGTATGTCTGGAAAACTTACCTCTGTGTATCAGAAACAAATGTCTAAAAATAAAACTGAAAAAGGGCAGCCCGGGTAGCTCAGTGGTTTAGCGCTGCCGTGGGTCCAGGGCCCGATCCTGGAGACCTGGGATCCAGTCCCACGTCAGGCTTCCTGCGTGGAACCTCCTTCTCCCTCTGCCTCTCTCTCTCTCTCTCTGTCTCTCATGAATAGATAAATAAAATCTTAAAAAAACAAAACAAAACAAAAAAAGATGAGGAAAGGGTGGGAACTGGTTTTCACCATCAGACACTGCCACTCATAAGCATATGGAGGCTCTTCTCTTCGCCAAAACATCTGTTTGTGATTGTGTAGACATGGCCTCCCCGATGTGATCCACATTTAAAAATATGTTATTACATATTGATCTATGACTAAAGGTAACACATGGAATCTTGTGAAATTTACTGATGGCTTTATCACTGGGAGGTAGCACATAAAATTCATTCAAGTAACTCTCAAGCTGAATTTTTGAGGTTGTGTGCAAAGAGCTGAAGATAAAAACACATATTTGTTCTAAAACACATGGGCAAAGGTATTTCATGTGGGTTGCAGGACTTTTGGAGCATCTAACCATTAGAGGACTTCATCTGTGCCCACTCTGTATGGGACTGACATGGGAAGTGGAAGGGAATTAGGGAAGAAACAATCTTTGATATTGTTGAACAGCTCTTAACCCCTTGGTCTTTGAACTTATTCCTCTCTTTTCTTTTGTGACTCTCTTTTCTGTTTTCCCTCTTACCTCTCTAACCACTTTTCCTATTTCTTTTCATAGCTCCTCTTCCTCCAACTTCTCATTTAATATAGTCCCCAAGGGAAGTTTATCAACTTGCATGGTTTTATGTGTTGCCTTTCTGCAACAGATCCAAACTATATTTACAAGTGATAAGTGAAGAATTTCAGTCTCCTAGTGCTCAGCATCTAGGAGATATCAGCCTAAATTTCAGAAGGCATAAGTGTGGCCTTGTAATTATCTCACAACATGGACTTCAAACAGATTATTTACCTTCTCCAAGTTTTCTTTTATGTAAAATGGGAATAAAATTTGCTCTGCTTACTTTTGCAGAGCTGTAGTACAGGTAAAACAGAAGTGGTGAGAAAGTACTTGGTTTAATGTACAGAACTATTAAAAACATCACTCTAGGGACTCCTGGGTGGCTCAGCAGTTTAGCACCTGCCTTTGGCTCAGGGCATGATCCTGGAGTCCCAGGATCGAGTCCCACATCAGGCTCCCTGCATGCAGCCTGCTTCTCCCTCTGCCTGTGTCTCTGCCTCTCTCTCTCTCTCTCTCTCTGTGACTATCATAAATAAATAAATTAATTAATTAATTAAAATCTTTTAAAAAATCACTCTAAAATAAATATAAAACTATAGCCCTGACTACTTTCCTTACACCAGTTCTGAATTTGCATATTTTTGCTGGACATTTATCTCCACATGGTTGTCTTCCAGGCACCTCAAATTCACCATTTCCAGTAGTAAATTTTCTGTTTTCTTCCCATGGGATTTCCCTTTCCTTTGTCCTCTGCCTCCTGCATTTCCCTTGTGAGTTTAGGCATTACCTCAACTCGTTTTTCTCAATCAAGAGGCTCAAGGGCATCTGTAACCCATCTTTTTACTGAATTTTCATACTTGCTTCTCCAAACAGTTTATATATCTTGTGGATTCTTCCCCTAAAATGTCTCTTGAATACACCCACCATTTCCTTCAGACGGTTGCCAGTCTTTTGTCCTATTCAGATTCTGATCTTTTTTCTTTCTTTGTTCAATCTATCAACAGTGTATTATCTCTAGCAGTTATAGCATGCTATGGGAGAGGATCAGTGCTTGTAGACACAATATGTGCAATATAAGATAGACCTGGTATTTCATTTTTTTCTGATGTCACTATGTGCCTCAGAGTCTGCAGTCATAATATATTTCAGCCAACGGAAATATTTTCCCTTAATATACAGAGGCATCCTTGATGCTCTGGTCCAGGGAATTTGGTGCACGGTGAATCTTCTGAGAGAAGAAATGGGCTGGTGTATTCCCTTAGTGCAACCAAAATCTTACCTGCAAACAAGGACAACAATTATGGGATGGCAGCAGTGCTACAGAACTCTACTGGTGTCACTTTTTTCCAAGTTGCTAATCCATGAATTACAATGGGATTTTTGGTTACTTAAGTTCAGGCAGTGGTCTCTACATTCTACATCTCAAGCTGTGCATTTCTGTATCCTGAAATATGTATTCATGGCAAAAAAAAAAATCTGTGTTTACTTTGTGAGACCAGAAACAAATGAAGATAAAACAAAAGCCAGCTTCAAAACTTTTTGTTAGGTTTATCCTTCATCTGTATGTCTCCTAAAAACTCTCATTTTTCACTTATTTAACAAAAACTTGTGAATCAATTAAAAACAACATCAAGTCTCACATGCAAACAGAAGAATTGCTCTTTTTTCTCCACGTGTTTCAAATTAATTCAGTCTGTTCATCAGTGAGAAATAAAGCAGTAGACTGAATTCCTGGCAGAGGCTAATCTAGAATATCAAAGTATTGAAAGATTAATACAACATCAAGACTCAGAGTTGATAAGTTCCTTTTCCTGGAAATTCACTTGAGATCTTCCACAATGGTGCATCTTAGTACTTCTGAAATGCTTTCTTCTACTTTCGTTCAAGTAAAGATTATACTGAAAGGCACTGACCTTTCCAGTTTTATATTACTGAGGCTATTGAACTAAGATTTCATCCTCAAGGTTATATTCATAATCATGAGATTGGTTTTGTATTCTACCAAATCACAAAACTATAAAAAGTAGTTATCGCTTTAAAACTTAGATTATTTACTTTCCAAAAACCCTCCTTTTTAAAAGAGAATACTTACATAGCTCGGATGCTGTGCTGGTCATTTTCTAAGCCCTTTACATATGTTAAGTCATTTAATAGTCACTGTATAAAGTAGACACCATTATTTTACCCAATTACTTATGAGGAAACTGAGGCAGCATAAAAAAATGGAAAAATTACTTTCCATCTTCCATCTCATCTTGTTCCAACATGAAACTCCAAAGACCCTCAGACGTACTTACTATATTTATTTAGTCCTTTCTTTACTTAGGAGTTATTGTGATGTCATTCATTCATTCTACAAATATTTTTAAGCACAGACTGTGAGCCATCAGAAAGATCTGGTGAACAAAGATAATGGCACAGATCCTCTCATAGAAGAGCTCATAGTCTAGTAAGAAGAAAGACAAGCTAAAGGATGACTGCATGGGTGAGACAAGAGTAAAGGTATAATGGGACCCTGAAGCCAAGGAAGGAGGTCAGGAAAGAAAGTAGAGTGACCTGAGTCCTTGAGATCAAGTATGGGTAGACATCTGGTGCTAGGAGCAGACTGCAGACAGCATGGAGATGGGAAAAGGGATTTGAGTAGATCTGTGTGGCTAGAGTATAGGGTGTGAGAAAAGAGCTTGAGCTCTGGGATTCAACTGAACTTAACTTTCTACTATTTGACAGGTGACTTAGGACACTTATTCTGACCCTCAGTTTTTTTATCTTTAATAGAATAGGGTTAATACCTATCTTAAAAAGTCATGAGGATTAAATGAGATAACAAATGTATACTTGTTTCATATGGCTGTTGTACAAAGTTACCACAAATTTGATGGCTTAGAACCACAGAGATTTATTCCTTCATGGTTCTGGAGACCAGTAGTTTGAAAGCATGATCACTGGACTGAAATCTAGGTGTTAGCAGGGCTGTACTTTTTCCAAAAGCTCTACAGGAGAATCCATTACTTATCTCTTCCAACCTTCAGAGCTGCTGATTTTCCATGGCTTTTGGCCACATCACTTCAGTCTCTACTTCCATGGCCACATTTTTTCTCCTCTTCTGTATCATTTCCCTCTGGCTCTTCCTTATGAGGACTCTTCTGATTGCATTTAAGGCTTTCCTGGATAATCTCCTCACCTCAAGATCATTACTTTAATTTCATCTGCAAAGACTCCTTTTCCATATAAGGCTAACATTTACAGGTTCTAGGTATTAGGATCTGATCTTTAGACTGTCAATATTCAGCCTATTACAATATGTAAAAGATACTGGCACATCAGAGGCCCTCAGTGCATGCTAATTCCTACCATCCCTACCATTGCTACCATCGCTACCATCTCAAGTAAACCTGCGCCATTGATGGGTCCTAGTCTCTTGTACCTGCTGGCCTTTCTATTTCTACACAAAGGTTAAACAACTTTGGCTTCCCAGATAAGCCTGTCACTATAAAAATAAAAGGAACACAAAGATGAATAGCTTTGTGTTAATGCAGGAAATAATTCTTATTTATTTTGCTAATGCGGTCCAAACCATTAAGATGATTATGTTGAGGACCCAGTGGTACATTTCAGAGAGGACTTTTCTTCCATGTTTCATTTTGCCAGGCATGGCAATGGGCTTTGGATATGATTAGAGTAGATATATATTGATCTTTTTTCTCTAAGCATTACTCATTCTTCTTTGCCCATCAGCCCAAGTAGCACTTAGGAACAATTTAAGAGTCAAAGCACTAGGCTATGAGCTTTGGGATAATGTTCAACTTTACACAGACCCATCAACTCTTACATTTATTTTGATAAAGAGACAAATATTTTCATAACTCACCAACCCTAACTCAAGAGGATTTGAGATAAAATATTTATTGCCCTGAAAAAGTAAAAATTTGAATTCACTTATAAAATTACTGATAATGGAGTAAAGAAGCAATTGGGTACCTGAAACAAATAATGACTATAAGAACATATAATGTCAAGGATGTGACCCACTCCAGGTTCCAAGGTTTGGCTGACTTGAAATTCTTTTACTTTGGCCACTGGTCATAACTTTGCACATTAGCACTTTAAAAGTCATCTCTTTACTTAAAACTAGTACACTGGCTACCAGTATATTTGTTCCATATTGGTAGTCATCTTCATTGCTCCCTTTTTTTCTTTTACTCAGATTATATCAATAAATATATCTTGGATACCTTCATGTGCTGGAGACATTAAGTTTACCTCCATGGAACTTTGAGTCTTAACTTGAGTTTCTCCCAAAAAAGCAGAAATTAGGGTAAGTACTTAAGGATGAGTGGTTTATTTGAGTAATTGATCCCAAGGAACAGAAGTGTTGTATTGAAAAGTTAAAATAGAAACAGAGGGAAACCCAGTCCAAGAGTTGCGATTAAGCTAATTATTGCTGTGGCCAATTGAGTCTCAATCCTGAAAATTCGTATAGAATGTGTCTTGAAAATTTTGACTCAGGAGACGGTAAAGGAGAATATTTATTCATTGGTTCCTGTCCCCCATTGGTCAAGGGGTCCTTGTACTTTAGTGTTTTCATGCTTCCGATTGCCTAAGTGGCTCCCTGAAGCAGGGATCCCAAGAGATGGTAGCACAAAAGCATTGGGGCAGAAAATGAGAGAGTTAGTCCTCTTAGCTGAGATGGATGAGGTACCTCCAAGTGCCAACTGGCCATAGGTGATCATTGCACCAGTGTCTGGACTGAAAAGATAGGCCATGAAAATATGAGGCTGGGCATTATGTCCAATGCCTACATAGAAAGTTATGAGTGCAAAGTATAAACAATAGTATATGACAGGTACACAGTATCCCGGGCTATGCAGAAGTTATTACCAAAGGAGTAATAGATACAGAAAGTATATTTGGGGGTTTATGATACAGTTTTTTGGGACTGGATGTTCAAAAAAGTTTAACTGAAAAGGGTGGGTTTTAGTTTAGTACTTGAAGGAGTAACATGGTGGACATTAGTTGGTTTTCCACTCAGCGTCCACTTGTTCTTCTTCTGGTAACCAAATAGAATTCTCTTTAAAGAATGACTCCTCTTGGGGATCCCTGGGTGGCGCAGCAGTTTAGCGCCTGCCTTTGGCCCAGGGCACGATCCTGGGTCTCCAGGATCGAGTCCCACATCGGGCTCCCGGTGCATGGAGCCTGCTTCTCCCTCTGCCTGTGTCTCTGCCTCTCTCTCTCTCTGTGTGTGACTATCATAAATAAATAAAAATTAAAAAAAATAAAAAAAAGAATGACTCCTCCTTTTCCCTTAGTCCATATGCTTTAGCTTCCTGTAGCCCAGGGGTAGAACATATGACAGGAGCCGATGCAAATCAGATCATGGTGCTCCCTGGCCACTGGGATTGAATATAAGAGCAGTTATAATGAAATGAGACGTTTCCTGAAATTCTAGGCAAGATATTTCCTCTTATTTGCTAGACTTAAAGCCAAGATGATGCAAGGTGTAGAATTGCTATAATTAATCTGTTCCTTTGAGGGTGAGGCTGCCTGAGGAGGTGGAGTAAAGAAAGAGAGACACTAAGACCCAGACAGAGAAGATGTTTGAGTCCCTGCCTCAAGTAGTACTTGAAGCCAGAAGTTCCTTGGATTTTTCAAATATATGACCCAATAATCTCCTTTTTATATTTAAGTAGGGTTTAGGTGGATTTTCAGTTGGCCCCAACAATAAAAACAGCAACAAATCTTATAACTCAGGTAACTTTTAGGCACTTTCATCTTCTCTATAATTTATTCAATTTTTAACTTTAATTGTAATTATTCCAGTGTTTTCTTCCTTGAGAATTAAAAAAGAGAAGGGACTATTTTCAAAACATAAAGAATCAAAATAGGGTAGAGGTAGGTAAAGTGTGACTTGGAAGTTTAATTACGTAATGTGGCAGACAGATCTGTGTGCACGTCATACTTATAAGTATCTTGTAGATCAATCATATAGAAGAAAGGATCAGTAAAAGTATAGTATCTTTCTCCATCTGCCTGTAGTGACCTTATAAATTTGTTATTGGCTTTATATGAAAACTGCTAAGGTTGCAATATTAACCAAGAGTCTAAACCAGACTGTCTCTGAACAACCTACAGTTCCAAGCAGGACATAAGAAAAGTGAAGATGAATTTTCCAAAAAAAAAAAAAAAAAGTATCCTGATGCCAGGAAAACTTCTAAACAATGAGGCGGTTATTTACTTATTTATTATATTTATTGGATTTGCCCATCACTTACTAGCTTCTAGCACAGTTGAGCATCAAAAATCTAAAAGGTTGAATGGTCACATCTGACATTATACCTCACAGTCTATAGTAAACATAAAAAAGTAAGCCTGAGGTGCAAATAGCATTTCAAATAGAGCTGAGTAGAAGCCCTAGGAAGGAAATTGGCCATGACCATGTTGATTTAGGTTGCTCAGTGGAAGGCAGCTCCATCAATATATCGATATTGATATATATTGATATCTGTATATCTATAGGTATGTCTACTATATCTCCAGTTATACCAGTATGAACAAGAAATGATTACTGAAACAGAGCAAAAAAAAAAAATGGAATGCTATGCAGTACTTGGTATAAAAATTGAAGTTTATGGGATGCCTGGGTGGCTCAGAGGTTGAGCGTCTGTCTTTAGCTTAGGTCTTGATTCCAAGGTTCTGGGATCAAGTCCTGCACTGGGTTCCCTGTGAGGAACTTGCTTCTTCCTCTGCCTGTGTCTCTGCCTCTCCCTCTCTGTCTCTCATGAATAAATAAATAAAATTTTTTTTTAAAAATTAAAGTTTATGAAATCAAAGAGCATGCTTCTCTCTAACAGAACAAAGAATCGTTGCTCTGAACTAATGAGGAGGTGGCTTGGTTAAACAAAAATATTTGGATTTATTTTGGCTTGGTTTAGATTATCAGAAATACCATCTTCACATAGGGAATCATTTTGAAGATGATTTGGCTATTTAAAATTGCTCACCAATAGCTTGAATCTTTTCTGGTGTGACATGTCACTACATCTGAGACAAGTTTGACTTTGTTAACTCCTGAGTCCCATGTTTGGCCATATTAACCTGAAAGCATGATTAGAGTTAGAAAAGCAACTCTGTAAAAGCTGTCACCTTCCTACTGAACCATATCCACACCTCCCCATGTGTCTCTGGAGCACATCTGTTTACTGACAGAGGTCCAACCAGTGTCCTCATTCACTCACACGGAACATCAGTGAGGGTTGCGTGTGTGTTCTGACAATACATGTTGGCCTCAAACATAAATTGTACTAATATTAACTGAAGTCCCTACAAAAATGATCTGGATTTTATCTACTTAACTCTTACATCAAAATGATTCCCATCCAAGTTCCTGCCCTTGTAGCTTCACGGTGACAGAAACAACAACAACAACAACAACAACAACAAATGCTGCATTACAATTTGATTTTCACATCTCAAATAGCGCTATTTTGAGCTCACTGAAATAATGAAGTTTGTATATCTAGCAAAGTAAACTACTTTGGTAAAGAAGTGAAAATTTACTTAGGAAAAATAAGTCTGCCTTTCTCCAAAGTATATAAAGGCACATTTCTCCATACTTTTTCCCCCCTACCAACCCTTGAGACCCACAAATAGAGTTTTTTTTAAAGAGGAGTTTCTGGAGTTAAAAAAAAATAAGCATGAGATATTGCCTCAGATAATTTCAGCATATTTTATAGAGGAAGGATTTTGTGTTTGAATGATGATAGATACAGAATCCTACTCTTATTTTCAAATAGTTTCATTTAATGTGTTTTTCTTTATAAGTGAGAATAAGATTATGCCTTTCCTTTTAAGACTGGAATAGATTTTCTCTTTGGTAACTTTCTCTAGTTTTAAAAAAGAATATCAATATGTAACTATGTAACTTTACTTTTACCTAAAGCATATTGCTGTAGAACAGCAGTGGATACATAATGACTAACACTATGGTGACCTAGTTTGAGCCAAATTCTTTCTGCTTATGAGGAAGAGAAAGGTATGCAAATTACCACAGAACCACGGGGAGCAAATGTTAGTAGAAGTCAAATGACAACTTGTGATCATAACCAGGACACCAGTCACACACCAATGTTTGCACATATACTTATTTATTCAGGAAGTAAAATAGATAGAAGCATCTATTTTCAACATAGTATTTCTAAGTTTGAAATGATGTGCTACGTGAATGGTAAGTAAATGGAAGAGTAAACTCGGGACTTTTGTTAGATTATTGAGCAATTTCATTTTTCTTTGGTTATATACTGGTTTCTTAAGGTAAATGTGGACTTGTTAAGGCTTGGTACCATGTCGACTCATCATCTGGTGTACAGATTACTATTTAAGAAATTATAACCCATGTATTCATTCAGTGCATATTTATTGAGAGTCTATTATGTGCTAGGCACTATGTTAAGTGATGGGTATAGGGTAGTGAATGAGGGGGATAAAGAAGAGGAGATCCCTACCCTAGTCAATGAGGTTGTAATCTGTTTTATAAATTTGTAAGAAAGAATCAGGCACAGCAAACTCAATGCTTTCTTTCTTTTATTTTTTTTAAGATTTATTTATTTATTTATGAGAGAGAGAGAGAGGGAGAGAGAGAGACACAGGCAGTGGGAGAAGCAGGCTCCATGCCAGGAGCCCGATGCAGGGCTCGATCCTGGGACTCCCGGCCAAAGGCAGGCGCCAAACCGCTGAGCCACCCAGGGATCCCCGTCAATGCTTTCTTCTATTTGGAGTCATCCTCCTGTCAGAGAGCATATTTTATGATCAACCTTTTGCCATGAGGTAGTAGGGGCCTTCCCTCAACATGGAGGCCTGAAGTTTCCCACCTAATTACTAGATGAGTAAGATTCTTGATTCTGGAATGAAGTATCAGCATACATGTTTGGTCTTATGCCTAAGATATTTTTCTTCCAAACATTCTCATTATTCGAAAAGTTAGCACTTTGTCTGCCTGACTCCTAAGTTTTTTTCTCACTTGGTTCTAGACTTGAATGGATAAGAGAAGGATAATAATATTGACCTCTTAAAACAACAAGATAGACATATCTCTGCCCACTAAATAGCAGGACGACCAATGTCAAATTACTTAACTTCTGAGTTTCTTTACTTAAAATAAGACTAGGAAGTGATTTCTAAATTCCCTGGCTGCTCACATATTCTGTGATTCTATGATTAGTAAAAATTGTTTTAAAATGTAATTGATTAAAATTATGTTTTTACTATTAAGAGTTTAGAAAATTTTTAGCTTTAAAACTTATTATTGGTTGTGCAGTGCAAGTACTTCGTACTATGGTCAAATTTGGGAAAATACCTGTCACATGCAGTTTCTTTTACATATAAACTGTTCCATATATACTTGCTTTTTGTTGCATTGCTACAAGTTGTGCCTTATAAGAATTCTGGGAAATTTTGTTTTGCATGATTTCTAACAAAAAATGTTTAAGTATGACATATTTATCAGTGTATTCACTATATTATTCAATGTATTCCTAAAGTAAAGAACTTCCCTTCTGAAAAGGCATTGATAAGAACCAAATCCTTTTTCCAATTTATACGTAAAATGATTAGAAAAATTTTCCATAGGCTAGCTTCTTGGTCCTCCTCCATTGTCCATATACTTCCAACTGCTATTGGAAGTATGTGAAATTGACCTACCTGAGAATAGAGGAGGATAAATATGTAAGATGAGAAGCTTACATTTATTTGTTCAACATAAATATTTTTACCCTAAAAGGATACTCACATGAAAAACTCATATTATGGTAGTCTTTGGCCTGGACCTTCCTACTATGATGTCAGATGGTCAGAATGTTCCAAGAAACCATTTCTTTTAAAAAAATCATTTATTTATTCATTCATTCATTCATGAGAGACACAGAGAGAGAGGCAGAGACACAGGCAGAAGGAGAAGCAGGCTCCATGCAGGGAGCCTGATGTGGGACCTGATCCCAGGACCCCGGGATCACACCCTGAGCCAAAGGCAGATGCTCAACCGCTGAGCCACCCAGGCGTCTCTAGAAACCATAACTATATACTAAGATATGTAGAAACAATTTAACTACATAGAAGTAATTTTTTTAATTTTTAATTTTTTGTAAACAAAATTTTTTATTTAAATTCAATTAACATATAGTGTATTATTAGTTTCAGAGGTAGAGTTCAGTGATTCGTCAGTTTTATATAGTATTCAGTGCTCATTACATCACATGCCTTCCTGAATGTCCATCACCCAGTTACTCCGTGCCCCCAACCTCCTCCCCTCCAACGACCCTCAGTTCGTTTCCTATGATTAAGAGTCTCTTATGGTTTGTCTCCTTCTCTGATTTTGTCTTGTTTAATTTTTCCCTCCCTTCCCCTATGATCCTCTCATACAAGTAATTATTAACTACATAAATATATACCACTAAACCCAAACTAAGTGTATCATCAAGTTGGGTTCCCCTTAGTTAGATCTCAAGTATGCCTGGGCCCACTCTAGCTCCATGCAACACAAAGATAAATGTGACAGAGGATATCATGGACTGAATTGTGTCTCTCCAAAATCTGTATACTGAAGCCTTAACCCCCATTGTGACAACTATACTTGAAGATAAGATTTATGAAGAGGTAATTAAGATAAAATAAGGCCATAAGGATAGGGTCCCAATCCATTAGGACTGATGTCCTTATAAGAAGAGAAAGAGATACCAGTGATACTTGTGTATATATATAGAAGAAAGGCCATGTGAGGACATAATGAGAAAGTGATCATCAGCAAGCCAGAGAGAGTGGAGTTAGGAGGAACCAAACCTGCCAACACCTTGATCTTGGATTTCTAGCCTACAGAATTGTGAGAAAACAAATTCCTATTATTTAAGCCACCCAGTCAGTGATATTTTGTTATAGCAGTCCTAGCAAACTAAGACAGGGAGGAAATTTAAGTGGAAAGAGTCCATGATTCTAATTGATTTTGATTAAAATATCTTAATTCTGAAAGTTTTGCAAAAATATGACTCAAATTCTGTTCCCACTCAGAATGTAGCAATATGCAAGAAAACATTAACCTCAACTAACAATGAGAAAAATCTGTACAATCTACAAACTCACAACTTTTCTTGAGCCTATCACAGAGTGAGATTGCAAGGCAACTAGGTGGATTGGATTCCAGAGGGTGACAAGCCCCTCCTGTGAAAGATGGACATAGGAAGTATTTCACCTTTGGCAGAGCACTGGAGGAAGGGACAGCCAACATAAAAAAAGGGTAAGAGGAAAACAGCTGAAAATTCAACAAATTTGCACTGGCAGAGTCCAAGTTAATTTGATGGTTTAGAGCAGAGGTCAACAAGTTTTAACCGCTTGAGCCAAATCCAGCTTTCTGCTTACTTTTTATATTTTTAAATCACTGGGAAAAACTCAAAAGAGTAATAATTTGTGACATATGAAAATTATATGAAATTTAAATTTTAATGTTTATAAATAAGTTTTGGGAACACAGCCACCAAATTGTTTACTTATTGTCTATGTTTGTTCTTTGTACTACAATGGCAGAGTTCATTAGTTGCAATAGACTGTATGTTCTGCAGAGCCTAAAATAGTCACTATCAGGACCTCTACATTTTTGACCCCTGATTTAGAGCCCTATGAGCCCAGGATACATTGAAGTTGCACTTACTTTCCAGCTCTTTTCCATGACAAATCTCTACCATGTTCTTATAAGAAAGATAGGGGAAGGGCAGTGGAACAGAAAAGTCCCTTGGTGATATACAGACATAAAACTACTTCCACTTCCCCAGAACTTTCTCTCATTTGAGGCAAAGGCAAGTGCCAGGGGAGTTCCAGGAAATATTTCCACTCTCTAGGTCAGGAAAAGAGTCAACATCTTTTAGGGAAGGGTAGAAGTAAAAGCTTCTGACACTAGAAGCATAATGGAAAACTCTTCTACTTCACCAGTCTCTGGTCCTCACTGAAGAAGAGGTGGAAGCAAAAGGCATCTATTGCTGTTAGAGTGTAAGGAAACACTCTCATGCTCTGGATTTTGTATTTAAACAAAATAGAGATCTACTACCACTGAGTGAGGACTAATAAGTTCTTATTGTGTAATACCTTTCAACTATACAAGAATTATTAAGCTGTGATAGGGGAAGGGAGAGAAATGCTGAGTAAGTCCCTCTTCTGAGATCCAGATGCACAGAGCCCACCTATACTAAGGCTGGACTGGAAAAATAGAGCTCACCACAAGCCTTGTACTAAGTACCAGCAGTAGCAATCTACTAGTTGAGGAGAGACAACTACCTACAAAGAGACACTCTGTGTGATATAGGTGTATAGGAGTTGCTGAAAGGCATTGGTTGATCAGGAACATAGAATAAGAAAAATCCAACAATGCTACAGGTCATGAATTAGGTATAAGATAGCAGCTGACCACCATTGGAGGAAATTGAAGTCTGTGGTGCATTATAAGTAATTCAATCAATGGCAAACCAAACTCAGTTCAAGTATTGAGTAAATTGACTTAGCTCCCTACACAATAGTGTTTCAGAAGAGATATGGCATGTTCCAACTATAAGTAGCACTTACTTCGTCTTTACTGGTTTTTGTTTTTGTTTTTACACAAAATATTAAAAGACTGACAGAAAATTATGAGACATATTTAAAAAGCAAGGAGAAGAAAAGTTAACTTATTGTCAAGAGAAAAAGTAGTCAATAGAAGCAGATGAAAAGATGACTTACATGTTAGAACTATCAAAAACTTTAATTATAATCAACATGTTAAAAGCCTTATGAAAAAGATGGATAAAATTAATGAACACATAAGAAGTTGCAGCAAAGAGATGGAAACTTAAAAATTAAATGGAAATCTTCTGAATAATTCAAATATTGAATAAGTCTTTTGACAGGTTAATTAGCAGACCAGACACAGCAGGGAAAAGAAAAAAAGAGCAGGGATAGTCAATAGAAATTACGCAAATTGAAACAGAAAGAGAAAAAAACACCGCCAAAAAGTAGAACAGTGCATTAAAGAGCTCTTGATCACCATCAAATGGGGTAACTTGTGTAAACGGAATCTCAGAAGGAGAAAAGAGAGAAAGTGAGGTGGAAGAAATATTAGAAGAGTTACTGGCAAGAATTTCCCCCAGATTAATGAAGACAACAAACCACAGATCCATGCAACTCAGAAAAACACACACAGAAGATACATACAAAGAAAACAAAACCAGACACATCTTAATCAAACTGCTGTAAACCAAAAATAAACAGAACATCTTAAAGGTAGCCAGAATGCACTGCATTTGGCAAATAAGAGAAGAATAAACTTCTTGTCAGTAGCTGTGTATATCAGAAGACAATGGAGCATTGTCTTTTAAGTACTGGAGTGATCTTTTATGTACTGAAAGGAGGGGGAACTTCTCAAGCTAGAGAAGACACAAATTACAAATTATGAAGATCGATAATGAAAGAGAAGTCAAGTCATTGGTTTAGATACTACAGACATTAAAAGGATAATAGAGACTATTTTCTGTCTTCTCCATTTCTACTTCATGTACATAGATTTGACACCTTAGATAAAAGGACAAATTCACTAAAGGCACAAATTCCCAAGCTTTTGCAAGAAAAAAAAATAGATAATTTGAATAGCCTTATACATCTTAAATACATTGAATTCATATTTTAAAAACTTTCTTATTGGTGTATTTTGCTAAATACTTTTTTCCCTAAAACAAAAACTTTGTTTCTATCATCCCTTTTTCAAGAACCAAGGAAATATAGAAAATATGAAACAACACAAACAGCTGCAATTGGAGGTGGGTGGGTAAAGGAAGGAATGGCACAGCCCTTGGAAGCAACCTCTGGGATGGCCTGAATCACATCAGGGGTGGGGTCCCTGAGAAGACAGGCTCCTATGTCCTAGCTTGGGCCCAAATAAATCAAAATCCTTATGGGGTGGGACCCTGGAGTCTGCCTTTATAAAACAAGTTTTCCCACTAATAGTCTCTTTGCAAAGTCTGCCCTAATGCCCAAGGGAACTTTGGTAACATTTCATCTCTTCCAAAATCCAGGCTGAAACCCAAACTAATCCTGAACTAAAACTCAAGAACAGCACACCAGATGCCACCTGTTGTTTTTCAGGGTCTCAAGCTCTGGAGGAAATGCATTCTGTCTGCCATGTCTTTTCCTCTCTAGGGCACCTGTCTGCATTTGAAACTGTGGCTCCTCTAGTGTTTCATCGGGCCAGGCCTTATTCCTCACCTGGAGTCATGCTCTTTTCTGTATGACAGCAGAAGGGGAGTAAGTCCAAGAAGGTGGCAAGAGGATCCTAAGCAACAAGGCGTGCTGGTTCCTGGCAGGTATCTCCTGTGGGACCTCAGAAGGCTGGCGATGCTGCGGTGGCACCAGGACAGAGGGATGCATCAGCGGGGGCATTCAGGTGATGGCTGGCAAACAGCTCTCGATAGTGCTGCAATGGAGATAGCCAGTCCCTGTGCCCTTTGCTGAGCAGCTGCTGGTGCTTGGAAGTTGCACATCTGTACAAGCTTATTGCTCACAGGAAATGGTTTGTACTGGTCCAATGGCTTCACTTTTTCCCCACCTGGAGCTGCCTGCCTGGGGGTAAGGGGACAGGGCACATATGTGGGCAGCCTGTAGGTCAACATCCTCAGAGTAGCCAAGTCTTAGGTTCACTTGGGATGGAGGCATTCCACAAACCCATTCCCCTTCATGCCATCAAAAAAGAAGTTTTTGTGAGGAGGGTCCCTTTGAGACAGAGCCTTCACAATTTCCTGGGCCAGGATCCCTCCAACCACTGCACACACTGGGGCCATCTAGAAGAATAGTACCTGACAAAGTCTTCAGGGAGCAGGTCAGGACTAACAACCAGGGAGTCAAGCATGTTGTTTCAAATCTGGAGCAACAACTCAGAATCTTCACCAAAGGTAACAGAACTAGTATCTCTTCCTTTACCTGTGCAGAACTTCAGGAGCTCTTGAAGGAGAAGGTAACCCAAAGTTGTGAACTTCAGAGCTACTTTTGCTTTATCACTGCTCCAGTCCACTTGTGGCCCTTCCTTAATAGAGCAAAAGACCACCTTCTTTTTGACCTAGTTGTTTCAGATGAATCAAGTTTTGCTCTTGGTATCAGGTCCATCTTCTTCTACCCATTGGCTAACTTTGGCAACTTTGGTTTTCTCCTCTACAAATCCATGCTCTCCAAGATTGGCAAATGTATACCCATTGTAGCCAAAAACATCATCTCCTCTAAAAAACTTGATATTATTTTTGTGACAGATCTGGTCAACTTTGACTTTGATATCCCTGGAGCAGCAAGTCAGACAAGTAATGTCAAACCAAGTGAAAAATGACTCCGGTTTCTTCTCTGTATTCTGGGTGTCCACCTTCATATCCACCACTGGGTTGAGATTTTGGGCTTGCTCCAAAGAGGCTTCAGCCCTTGTTACAGCCAACAGATCCAGTATGGATAAGGAACTGAGCTTCATGGTCTTCTGGAGATACCTGTTTAGGATCCAACATGGTCAGTCCTTTCACTCCTGCCAGAATGAGATTCTTGGCAAAGTTAGCCCCAAGTCCTTTCATGCCAACAAGGAGCACCCTGGAGGCCTGCAGCCGTTTCTAGGCCTCCAATCCCCACGGACTGTGCTACCTCCTCCTGGGTGATGTTGCTGCCAGCCTTCTCCTTCTCCACCATACTATGAGCTCCAGCTGCCTGTACTTAGGTTCTGTCCACAGCAACCACCTGTCAGCCCCACCATGTGCTGCCAACCTATTTTGCTAAACATTTAAGGAGGAAATAATACCGACTTTGTGTAAAATCTTTTAGAACATAGAAGAGTGAACCCCTCCCATCACAGTTTATTTATGAGGTCAGCATTAAAGCTACAGTAATAAAAACAGTATGATATTAGAGAAAGAATAGACATATAGAGCAAATGAACATAATAGAGAATCCAGATGCATTAAGTGAGAATCTGCATTTTAATAAGATTCATAGGTGATTCACAAGTATATTCAATTTTGAGAAGCATTAAGCTAGAATGAGAATGAATGGTCTTAATCTACAATAAAAATGATCTCTTATTAGTTCACATCTCTTAAAGTGACTTTACCATTGATTAGGTCCTCAAATCTCCAACTTAGGTGTTATCCTTGATTTTTCCCTTTTTCTCACCCCTTCCTCCAAGATCATATCTGCAAGTTCTATTGGTTCATACCCTCCCGAACAGGTCTCAATTCATCTATGTCCTTATTCCATGGCCATCCTATTCCAAGATACCATTTTCTCTCCTATACTACTGAGGCCTCCTGATTTCCTTACTTCTTTTTTCCCCTACAGACAAGTTATAAAACAGAGTGATCTTCGTGGAGCTTGTGTCCTAGTGGAGAAGACAAAATAAACATATGAATAAATAAATGAAAACAGTCATTATTAACTGTAATAAATACAATGAAGGGCATCAATACAGTGATGTGATAAACAGAAAGGAGGCTACTTGCCTCTTGTAGATAAAGACTATATAAGTAAGCTTGGGTTGTCCTAACAAGATACCACAGACTGGGTGGCTTGAACAACAAAAACGTATTTTCTCACAGTTCTGGAGGCTGGTAGTCTAAGGTCAAGGTTACCTCAGGGTTGGTTTCTGGTGAAACCTCTCTTCTGTGTGTAGAGAGTTATTATTATTATTATTATTATTATTATTATTATTATTATTATTTCTGTGTTTTAACCAGGCTTTCATGCAGGATAGGGGGCAGGGAGCATACTGCTGTATCTCTTCTTGTAAAGACACCTGTCAGTCCTATCAGGTTAGGACCCTTATAACCACTTAACTTTACCTATTTACAGGCCCTATCACCAATAGTAATATTGGGATTAAGACTTCCCTGCATAAAATTGGGTAGGTGGAGATACAGTTCAATCCACAGGAAGATTGGGAAGGCTGCTCTATAGAGGTGGCATCTGAGGATCTGAGGTTTGAGGTGGGGCCAACCATATAAAGAATAAGAAAAAGAGCATTATAGTTAGAGGGAGCCCATGGACATAGGATATCTTCAAGTACTGGAGTTTTGGATTATCAGGAGAAAAAGTAAATCTACCTATTCCAATCCTGATTGGAGGTGAGACTTTACAATCAGACCTGACATCTTTATATTTCTATTCAAAAGTCACTCTACCAGCATTTGAAATTGGCATTTCAACAAGGACAGAAAGAATACAAAAAGCAGCAGCCAATTATAGGCAGGTGGAAATTGCCACTTTATTTCCAATCCAAAACTAATACCTCTCCCTGAGACTGGTTCACTTAAAAGCCATCTCAATGGAAGATGACTTCTTGGGACATTTTATTAAGTATTCAATAGCTATATGACTGTTCCACTGATGGCAATTTAAAAACATTACCATGAAGGAAAATTCCTTAGACAGTTCTAAAGTTCTCATTGGCTGATATACATGGAAATTCTTAATTTCAGACTAAGTCAACTGAAAAATATTTGACATCACGTGTCAGCAAAAACTTCTTATGGGTGCTCCCTGCAGCTCTCCACTGTTTACTCAAGCAGCAGCTCCCAGTGGACCGTGGTTGAGATGTGCTCTAAGGCAGGAATGGGGAATGTGAAACACTGAAATTTTTCCACATTTATTCAACCACACCCCATTTTCATTATCTCTGTGCAGGGAGGTGAACAGAGAGAACTACTAAATACCACAATAAACATGATTTGTGCTTGATTCACTCTTTTCCCAGTGTAATCATCAATAGCATCATAGTGATATAAATGGGCTGAGTTCATGGGCAGGGAAGGGTTGCTTTCATGGCAGATCTTTAAGCGATTGAAGTCTTAAATTACTCACTTTCCATATGTTGTATTAGTGTTACTTTGTAGCAATCAGTTGACCGAATATTGTATTCGAAAAATTACCTTAAATGTTATTATAAGACATAAATTGTGTTGTTTGTGAAAAGAATACAAAAATAATACATGTTGAAAAATGCATTTGCTGTATATGTTTTCAACAAAACGTGTATATTCTTGATTTTCTCTAAGGACCAATTTCTGTTTTTGGTTTGTACTAATAATTTTTTTTACAAATAATTGAAAGTTTACTTTATTACAGATGGTATTTGTCTATAGCCAAAAATACTTTCCAAGATGCACCTTAGCTCAAAAAACTAGTTTAAAAAGCATCTTCAATGAAAACAGTCAAAACAGATGAACAAGAATCAAAGCCCCTTATGAGCATCATAATTGGCTATTTGCACCTCACTAGCCCTAGTTTTTTTTTTAATTAATCTAGAATCCAAATGTGTAAGAATCAGAAAATCAATTGTGTGACTATACACAGATTTAATGCAACACAGTTACTTGAAGGGCTGCCATTTGTGCTATGTTAAAAACAGGATTTTACACATCTCTCTAAACTGGACCAGATTAAACTGATCACTGAGTTTAATACAGTCGAGATGACCAAGTATTGAATAGTTTTGGCTAAAACTCTGGACAGTTGGTTGAATAGGCAGAAAAATTAATTTTTCTACACTCACAACTGTATCTTTAGATTTTTATATCAGCATGAAGGCATTTAAAAAAATACCCTGAGTGCCTACTGTTTATGAAGCAGTGAGCTAAAATGAAGGAACAAAATACATATGACACATCATTATATGTTATATTAATGTATATTACATTTATTATACATCAGTGTATAATATACATCAGTGAATAAAATGTATATTATCTATAATCATTAATATATAAATATCTGAAAGACAATTGATCTTTGATCAATTATACAGGCAATAAATTGCCTTTATGATAAGATTGTTATTAGAATTTAAGTAAATGAGATAAAAATTCCATTTCAAAAATGTTTTGAACTAGCAGTATTAGGTTGTTCTGAACATGTACTGCCACCCAATGGAGATGTGCCCCAATGGCACCAGTGTGTAGGTTCAGAGACCATACATCCTTTTGAGGAAATAATACAATGTGCAAATCATTCCGTGTGGTAGGTTTTTGGGTTTAGAATGCACTAGATTGCCCTAGGGGAGGGACAGATGGTGAACTTTAGGTAAAACAATTTTCTTCTGTAAATCCAGGGGTGAAAAAAGCCTTACTCAAAATCTGATCTGAGGAGACTATAGTGAAATAGTGAAATTGCCTATAAGTATCTTAGTGATATCAAGTAAAAGTGACTATTTCTTAGAAACATTACCAATATGCTAATAATAACCTGTTTGTGTTATGTAGAAGTTGTATCATGGAAAAATTGAGGCTGGGGAAAAAAAAACACTGGAATAAACTACAGGTCTTCCAGGCTACAGGTCTCCAAATTTTCAGCTTGATCCTTCTATTTTGTTTTTTGTTTTTTGTTTTGTTTTGTTTTTCATATAATCTGGTTCTTATGTATCAAGGGTAGTTTGTAAAGAGTTCTGACTGCTCAAGAAGAGGTATGGATTAGAATGTCCCTTATGGTCCCTTCCACCTTCACAATTACATTTTCAATTCCATTGTTCAAGCCTCTGACAAAAAGTACTTAAAGAGGAAAAAAATGCAATTCACCTCCAAAGTTCTTTTTTTTTTAATAAATTAATTATTTATTGGTGTTCAATTTGCCAACATACAGAATAACACCCAGTGCTCATCCGTCAAGTGCCCCTCTCAGTGCCCGTCACCCATTCACCCCCACCCCCCGCCCTCCTCTCCTTCCACCACCCCTAGTTCGTTTCCCAAGGTTAGGAGTCTTTATGTTCTCTCTCCCTTTCTGATATTTCCCACACATTTCTTCTCCCTTCCCTTATATTCCCTTTCACTATTATTTATATTCCCCAAATGAATGAGAACATACACTGTTTGTCCTTCTCCGATTGACTTGCTTCACTCAGCATAATACCCTCCAGTTCCATCCACGTTGAAGCAAATGGTGGGTATTTGTCGTTTCTAATGGCTGAGTAATATTCCATTGTATACATAAACCACATCTTCTTTATCCATTCATCTTTCGATGGACACCGAGGCTCCTTCCACAGTTTGGCTATCGTGGACATTGCTGCTAGAAACATCGGGGTGCAGGTGTCCCGGCGTTTCATTGCATCTGAATCTTTGGGGTAAATCCCCAGCAGTGCAATTGCTGGGTCGTAGGGCAGGTCTATTTTTAACTCTTTGAGGAACCTCCACACAGTTTTCCAGAGTGGCTGCACCAGTTCACATTCCCACCAACAGTGTAAGAGGGTTCCCTTTTCTCCGCATCCTCTCCAACATTTGTGGTTTCCTGCCTTGTTAATTTTCCCCATTCTCACTGGTGTGAGGTGGTATCTCATTGTGGTTTTGATTTGTATTTCCCTGATGGCAAGTGATGCAGAGCATTTTCTCATGTGCGTGTTGGCCATGTCTATGCCTTCCTCTGTGAGATTTCTCTTCATGTCTTTTGCCCATTTCATGATTGGATTGTTTGTTTCTTTGGTGTTGAGTTTAATAAGTTCTTTATAGATTTTGGAAACTAGCCCTTTATCTGATACGTCATTTGCAAATATCTTCTCCCATTCTGTAGGTTGTCTTTTAGTTTTGTTGACTGTATCCTTTGCTGTGCAAAAGCTTCTTATCTTGAAGTCCCAATAGTTCATTTTTGCTTTTGTTTCTTTTGCCTTCGTGGATGTATCTTGCAAGAAGTTACTGTGGCCAAGTTCAAAAAGGGTGTTGCCTGTATTCTCCTCTAGGATTTTGATGGAATCTTGTCTCACATTTAGATCTTTCATCCATTTTGAGTTTATCTTTGTGTATGGTGAAAGAGAGTGGTCCAATTTTCCCAGCACCATTTATTGAAGAGACTGTCTTTCTTCCAATGGATAGTTTTTCCTCCTTTATCGAATATTAGTTGACTATAAAGTTCAGGGTCCACTTCTGGGTTCTCTATCACCTCCAAAGTTCTTAAAAAGACTTATGCTAGGTGCTTTCTCAAATATGTTAAATAGGCATTTTCACATTTTTATTGACCTAGAACTTGAGAATATTGTCCCATGGCAAGTTTTTAAATAAAAAGGTGTGTTGATGCAGAGTTTTGCTTTGTTTAGAAAATCTATCATTCAGTAAAAGTTAAAGTAATTTCCAGTTCAGTGATAATGTTGCTATGAGGCTCTTTATGTTCAAAGTACCACTTCCATTTTTCACATAGGCCAAAGTAGCAGAGGGTTTGGGGTGTTGGCAGGGACCCTGGCACATAGGAACCAGAACTTCTTTTTTTTAATTAAAAAAAATTTTTACATTTGAAACTAATGATGTATTATACGTTGGCTAACAGAACTTTTTTTTAAACTATAGCTGTTAAAAAGGTCTGAGCTTAGTAGTATCATTTTGGACATGCTGCAACATTCTCTAAGGCAGCAACCGCATTACTGAATTTATCATTTGATTACCTTAACACCCTAGTCTCCAAAGAGAATAATTACCTAATAATGCATATTATGTGACTATTTAAATTACTATGAAATGTGATAAGAGAGATTAAATGAAAATTTAAGAGATTAATTAAATGAAAAATGTTATGGTAAATTTCTTGTATACATCTTCGGAACAAGTGATTGAAGCTATGCTTCATGTAGTCTTTGCAGAGTTTTTCTATTTATTGAAGTGTCAGAAAGTGACAAACATGGAGGCAAAAGTGATGGAACATTATATCAATTGATCACCAACTGAATTGGTACATTGTTGCTATAATTGAAAATTACCGCTCCATTAAAAAATAAATATTACATATTTTACAAAAATTATGCCAAAGATAGCATCTTTTAGCCAGCAGAAAGTTTCCATGATCAAATCAGAATACTTTAATAATGATAAGGTACTCTACTAAAAAAAGTTATAAATGCCTTATCTGTACAAGATGCATAGAGATACACTAATGACAAAATAAACAGATGGGAATGCAGTTGCTCTGCTAGATCATCATTAATAAATTTGTCTTAAAGGATGTTGCTAAAGGGCTACGGTGGAATCTAGATACCTACTCAAGATAGAGCTCTTGTGTCTCACTTGCAATTCACTGGGATTGAGAATCATTGGAGATGTGCTTATGAATCTTGACCCTGTGGATCTGTCCTACTCTCTATTTATCTTACTCTTGGCCATATTCTCCAAGTGCAGAAATCAATTCCATTTTAATTCTTACAAGTTCCTAAGGGTACCAGTTAAAAAATTCACTTTTACAGTAATAGCTCTCAAATGCCCTTGGAGTGAAGAACTTTCTAAAATTGCCCAACTGACTCCCAGATAGTAATTTATGAACAGAAAGTTACTGGTTTTGATCTGTGTGGGGCCTACTCTGTAGATCAGGAGGTAAGTGGACAAATAAATATCTTCATAGACTGTTCACATTTTGGATTTTCATGGACTGTTCATGATTACAGGAGTAGAGTTAATTCAATTTGCCTAATTTTTTCCTATTATCTCTAACGTTGACTCTATCATTAATAACATCAATTATATATCCACTGTTTGTAGAACCTTCTGTTTTTCTTCTACTTTTGTAAATCCTTTTAAGGGAGATATTTTGTTTTCTTTTGACAAAATTTATATCTGTTATTCTCCCTTCCAGTGGACTGAGAAAACAAAGTGCTCTATGGGGGAGAAATATTTAATGTGAAAAGATTTCTATTTTGTGACCTCATCTGGACTTTCTAATTTGGACAGTATATAAAAAAATGATTATTTGGGAGGATAAAAAGAATGTTTGGATTCTTTTAATAAATCAGTCCTTTATAAATGGGCAAAAGAACACAACTAACTAATGAGAGAATAGCGGTATTTCAAAAATTGTGTCATATTTTATATTTACTTTTAGTAACAAAATGAAAACATTTAGAGTATCTATCTCCAGAGCCACACTTATCTTCCACTCTCCAAAGATGCACTCATAGACATCACCTTATCCTTTTTTTGATTCTGAGACTTTTTCTGTATCTTTAAGACCATGCAATGTTTCTTGTTTGTCTGTTCCTTCCCATGGTCATTGCCCAATGACACCAGGTCCAGCCAACTTCCATCCACAAGGATCTGGGTTTGCCCATAGCTTATTCTTCCAACTGTCCCTGATTTCTCCTCTCAGTTCTGTTCTCTGTGTCCTCAGCTGCAGCTTGTCCCTGGAACTATTCCCAGTTTTAGGAACTAGCCAAGAGAAGCTGACCCACAAGATGAGAGAAATAGAAGAGAGATTTCTCAGCTCTCTCAATTCTTTGGATCTGAGAGCTGCTGTGGTCATAGGAGCATGTCAAGTTCTAGCAATGCCTTTCCATTCTCATTATGAGCATTAGTCCCTTGAATCTTCATAACAACTCTATAAAGTAGATAATTGTTTTACAGATAAGGAAAATGAAATTTCAAGAGGTTAAACTTCACACTTATGATGACACAGCTAGTAAGTGAACCAGGATTTGAATCTAGTTGCACCTATCTCCGAGAATCAGGCTCTTGATCACTATAGGTCATTGCATTCTAGACACTCAAATGTATAAACAGCATCTACGATATTCAGTTTTACCAGCTAAGCAAGTGAAATGCAGCACAAATGACCTAATCAATTATATTTTGTTTAATATATTTGGAGTTTAGAGCTTAGAGGCTCTTGAGTTTAAAGTATGAATATATAGTAGTTCATATTTTTGTGTAGTGATTGTGTGCTAGGGTAAGGTATATGACATATATTTTCTCATTTAAGTCTCATAACCAACACGTAGAAAGGCAGGTACTATTATTCTTTCCACTGGAAAAAATTGAAAACAGAGGCACAATATGTTTAAATAATTTGCCCCAAATCAGAATGTTGGGAAGAACTGAGAGTTGAGCTAGGTATTTCCTACCCCCTATACTTTACCACTTCTTTTTTTTTATTATTATTATTTTTTTTTACTTTACCACTTCTTATAGAATTTTATGGCTTCCATTATAAATGCTTCCTAAGAGTAGATATTATACAAAATGTTGTTTATGTATTATGCGTTGAGTCCTCATATAAACCTAAAGAGGTGATATTGTCTACTTTCTTTAGCTAAAGAAAACACAGATAAGAGACTTTTAGTGATGTAATGGTAAGAAGTAGTAGAACTAGGATTTGAACATAGATCTGATTGATTAAAAACTGATGCTTATGGGAAATAGTCTGAAAAATAAGAGGACAGTTCAAAATGGTGAGATAGCAGACCTTGAATTCACTTCTTCCCATGGACACATCAAATCTATACCTATATATAAAGCAATTCCTTCTGAAGAACTAAGGGTTGATTAAATAGCTTGTGCACAATAAATGATAGAGGGGTCATGTAGAGAATGATAGATGGAGACATGGAACAATGGGAACCCCACCTTTGACATGGCACTCTGCAGTAGGGAGGTATATTCTTGAGGGGCCCCTGCACAGACTCACTCACTTTGGGGTACAATAGAAAAACAGTAGTTTGGAAAATAACTAGACTATAAGTGAAAGAAATCCATTTACTAACCTTAGTACATCAGCCAAATGATTGGCGAAGTGTTAGAACTCTCTTTGGGGTCAAAGATGCTGGTGAGGGTCACTTTTTATGCTCTCCTTCTACCTTGATAGTGCCAGCAGGAACAGCATACAGGTGGTCTAAGTAGTCTGCTAGGCCAGGCATCCAGGCATGCCCTGGATGATTGGCCCACAACAGCTCCAGACATTTTGCCAAGGTGGCCCAAGGACAACGCACCCTGGGAACTCTTGGCCCATGCCCACTCTAACTTCAGCCATCCTGCCAGGGTCGCCCCAGTGCAGCATGCCCAGAGATGCCCTGGCCTGTACCTACTTCAGCTTTTGCTATCCTGTTAAGGCAGACCTGGCATGGCCTGCTCCAGGAATCCCTAGCCCATACCAGCTTCAGCTCCAGGCATCCTGCCAAAGCTACCAGGCACACACAGTCTACACAGATGACAGCCCTACACAAGGCCACTTCTTCAAGACAGGAAAGGTAGATGTTTCATCTAATTCAGAGAAACATAGAAGCTCAAGTAAAATGAAAACCAAATATGTTTTGATGAAAGAATAAGATAAAACCTCAGAAAAATATGCTGATGAAATGGAGATAAATAATTTACTTGATAAAAAGTTCAAAGTAATGGTTATAGAGATGCTCACCAAACTCAGGAGAAGAGTGGAAGGACACAGTAAGAACTTCAAAAAAGGTTAGAAAATATATGAAAGAACCCATCAGAGTTGAAGAATACAATAACTGATATATATAACTGATATAATACCAAAAGCTAGTGCAATGAAAATGGCAAAAGTTAAAGACAAAGAGAGAATCTTAAAATTAACAAGAGAAAAATAGTCACATGCAAGGGAAACCCCATAAAACTATCACTGATTTTTCAGTAGAAAATTTGCAGGTCACAAGAAAGTGGTAGAAAATAAAATGCAGAAGGGAAAAACTTAAAACCAAGAACACTCTACCTGGCAAGACTATCATATGAATTGAAGGAGAGAGAAAGAATTTCCCAGATAAGTATAAACTAAGGGAGTTCATCACCATCAAACCGGTCTTATGAAATGTTAAATGATCTTTAAGCACAAAAGAAAAGCCCAAAACTAGAAATAAGAAAGTATATGAAAAAAGTCTTACAGATAAAGGCAACTGTATAGTAAAGACAGTGGATGGGCCACTTACAAGCTAGTATGAAGGTTCAAAGGCCAAAAATACTAAAATAAACTATAACTACAATAAGCAGTTAAGGGATATACAAAATATAAAGATGTAAAATATGACATAAAAAACAAAATCTGGAGTGGTAGAGTAAAAATGTAGTAGTTTTGGAATGTGTCACAGTTAGGTGACTATCAGCTTAAAGTAGACTGAGATAGATGATAGATGATAGATGATATAGATAGATAGATAGATAGATAGATAGATAGATAGATGATAGATAGATAGATACTTCATGGTAACCATGAACCAAAAACCTACAATATATACAAAATAAATGAGAAAGGAATTCAAATGTAAAACTAAAGGTAATCATCACATCACAAGGGAAGAGAAGAAAGGAACGAAGAACTACAAACACAACCAGAAAACAATTAGCTAAGTGGCAATAAGTACATACCTATCAATAATTTATTTTAATGTAAATGAGTAAATGCTCCAATAAAAAGACAAAGGGTGGTTCAATGGATTAAAAAAATAGACCTATCTATATGCTTCCTATTGGAAACTCACTTCAGATCTAAGACTTACACAGACTAAAAGTTGAAGGGATGGAAAAATGTATTTTATGCAAATGGGAATGAAGCAAAAGCTGGAGTAGCAATACTTATATCAAACAAAATAGACTTTAAAACAAATATTGTAACAAAAGACAATAAGGGGCATTACATAATGATAAAGAAAACCCAGAGAAGGATATAACATTTCTACATATTTATGTACCCAATTTGAGCACTCAAATATATAAAGCAAATATTAATAGACATAAAGGGAAAAGTTGCCAGTAATTCAATAATAATAGGGGACTTTAATACACCACGTATGTCAATGGATAGATAATCCAGTCAGAAAATCAATACTACATTTACTCTAGAAGTAGAAGTAGAAACTTCTACTAGAAGTAGAAATCAACTACTAGAAGAAACTAAAAAATCACAAACACATGGAGACTAAACAACATGCAACTAAACAACCAATGAGTCAAGGAAGGAATTAAAGAGGAAGTAAAATAACTTTGGACAAATAAAAATGAAAACACAACAGTCTTAAATCTTTGGGACATAGCAAAAGTTGTTCTAATAGAAAAGTTCATAGCAATACAGGCCTACCTCAAGAAACAAAAATTCTAAATTATTTTACATCTAAAAGAATTAGAAAAAGAAGAGTAAACAAAGCCCAAGGTGAGTAGAAGGAAGACATTAGTTAGAGCAGAAATAAATAAAATAGAAGGGGAAAAGATTAATAGAAAAGATTAATAAAACTAAAAGCTAGTTTTTAGAGAAGACAAACAAAGTCAAGAACATGAGAGACACCTAACTCTGGGAAATGAACAAGGGGTAGTGGAAGGGGAGGTGGGTGGGGGTTGGGGTGACTGGTGATGGGCACTGAGGGGGGCACTTGGTGGGATGAGCACTGGGTGTTAAGCTATATGTTGGCAAATTGAACTCCAATAAAAAAAATTAATAAAAAAAAAAAAGGAATTTGCAGAGAGAAAAAGGCAAAAAAAAAAAAAAAAAAAAAAAGAAAAGAGAAAAAAAAATCTCTAGCCAGACTATGGGGAAAAAAAGAGAAAGCTCTCCAAAATAAAATCAGAAATGAAAGAGAAGTTACAACTGACACCACAGAAATGCAGAGAGGATCAGAAGAGACTACTAACAATTATATGTTGACAAATTGGAAAACCTAGAAGAAATGGATAAATTCCTAGAAACATACAACCTAGAAGACTAAATCATGAAGAAACAAAATCCAAATAGATAAATTACAGGAATGAAATTGAATCAGTGATTTTAAAACTCCCAAAAATAAAAGTCTAAAACCAGACAGCTTCACAGATGGGTTCTACTCAAATGAAAAGAATTAGTACCTTTCCTTTCAAATTATTCCAATAATTGAAGAGGAAAGAATGTTTCCAAATGCATTTTATGTGTTACCTTGATACCAAAACCAGAGAGACACTGCAAAATAAGAAAAGTACAAGCCAATACCCCTGATGAACATAGATGCAAAAATCCTTAACAAAATATCAGCAAAGTGAATTCAACAATATAGTAAAAGGATCATACACCATAATCAAGTGGGATTTATTCTGGGGATGCAAGTATGGTTCAACATCTGCCAATCAATCAATGTGATACATCACATAACAAAATGAAGGATAAAAATTCTGTGATCATTTCAATGCAAACAGAAAGAGCATTTGAGAAAATTCAGCATCTCTTTATGACAAAAACTCTCAACAAAGTGCATTTGGAAGGAATGTACCTCAATATATTAAAGGCTATATGTGACAAACCTTTAGCTAATATTATACTCAGTGGCAAAAAGATGAAATCTTTTCTTCTAAGATCAGGAACAACACAAGGTTGCCCACTCTTACCACTTTTATTTAACATAATTTTGGAAGTCCTTGCCATAGCAATTTGGCAAGGAAAAGAAATAAAAAGTTGGAAGGGAAGAAGTAAAATTGTCACTATTTGGAAATGATATAGAAAATATAAACTCTATAATATAGAATATAGAAAACTCTGAAAACACTTAAAAAAACTATTAGAACTAAGACATGAATTCAGTAAAGTCTCAGGAAAAATAGAAAACATAGAAAAATTGGTTGAATTTTTATATAACAATAAGCTATCAGAAAAAGGAATTGAGAGAACACTCTTTTTTTTCTAAAGATTTTATTTACTTATTCATGATAGAGAGAGAGGGGCAGGGATACAGGCAGAGGGAGAAGCAGGCTCCTCGCAGGGAGCCCGATGCGGACTCGATCCCGAGACTCCAGGATCACGCCCTGGGCCAAAGGCAGGTGTTAAACCGCTGAGCTATCCAGGGATCCCCAACAATCTGATTTTTAATAATTTAACCAAGAAGGTGAAATAGCTATGTTCTGAAAACTATATTGTTGATGAAAGAAATTGAAGACAATACAAATAAGTGGAAACATATTAGTGCTCATGGATTGGAAGAATTAATATTTTCAAATGTTCATACTCCCCAAAGCAATCTACAAATTCAATGCAATATTCATCAAAATACCAAGAGCATTTTTGACAAAGTTAGAGCAAAGAATCCTAAAATTTGCGTGGAATCACGAGAGACCCTGAATTGCCAAAGGAATCTTAAAGAATAAAGCTGCAATTATCATTCTCCCTGACTTCAAACTATACCTCAAAGATGTATTAAATAAAAACCACTCTGGTTTTTACTGACATGAAAACAGACATGTACATTGATGAAATAGAGTAGAGAACTTGGAAATTAACCCACACATATATGGCCAATTAATCTAAGACAATGGAGGTGAAAATATACAATGGGGAAAATATCTCTTCAATAAATGGTGATGGGGAAAATGGACAGCCACGTGCAAAAGAATGAAACTGGAGGGGCGCCTGAGTGGTTTAGTTGGTTATATCATCTGCCTTCAGCTCAGGTCATGATCTCAGAGTCCTTAGAAGGAGCCCTGCATTGGGATCCCTGCTCAATGAGGAGTCTACTTCTCCGTCAGCTCCTCCCTCATTTGTGCTTTCTCTCCTTCACTTACTCTCTCTCAAATAAATAAATAAAATCTTTTTGAAAAAAAGAATGAAACTGGATTACTGTGTTATACCATACACAAAAATGAATTCAACATGAATTAAAGACTTGAATGTAAGACCTGAAACCGTAAAACTTCCAGAAGAAAACACAGGCAATAAACTCTTTGACATCAGTCTTGGCTCCCATTCTCTCCCTCTTCCCCTCTCTCTCCCTACCTCCTTAGTTGTTTTTTTCCAACCAGTTTCTTCAGGTAAGGGCAACAAAAGATTAAAAAAATGGGATTATATCAGACTAAAAAGCTTTTGCATAGCAAAGGAAACTATCAAGAAAATAAAAGACAACCTATTGAATGGGAAAAGATATTTGCAAATCATACATCCAAAAAGGGATTAATATCTAAAATATAAAAGGGACTTACACAATTTAATATTTTAAAAAAAAACCCTAACAACTCAATTAAAACATGGGCAGAGGGAGTGAAATTTTTCCAAAGAGGACATACAGATGGTTAACAAGAACGTGAAAGATGCTCAACATCACTCATCATCAGAGAAATGCAGGTATCATCTCACTCCTCTCAGATTGGCTATTGACACAGTCTTGAAAAGATCATGCCCCCCTTGCAAAATATGAAGAAACATTAGAGACACATGAATAGTTGTCCCCCAACACATACAACCAGTCTTGTAACAAACAATCTGCTGTTTACACGGGGGAAAAAAAGACAAAAAATAACAAGTGTTGGTGAGGATGTGGAGAAAAGAAACTCCTTCTGCACTGTCAGTAGGAATGTAAATTGGTGCATCCACTGTGAAAAAACTATGGAGGTTCTTCAAAAAATTAAAAATAGAACTAGTGTGATCCAGCAATTCCACTTATGAGTATGTATCTGAAGAAAACAAAAAACACAAATTTGAGGGGATATATGCATCCCTATGTTCATTGTAGCATTATTTACAGGAAACCAAACCATTATTTGCCAAGAAATGGAAACTACCTAAGTGTTCATCAACAGATAAATGACTAACAAAGATATGGTATATAACATGATGGAATATTTCTCAGCCATAAAAAAGCATAGAATACTGCCATTGGCAGCAGCATGGATAGAACTAGAGGGTGTTATACTAGGTGAAATGTCAGACAGAGAAAGACAAATACCTTATAAATTTAATTGTATGTAGAATCTAAAAAACAAAACAAACAAAACTAAGCAGAAACAGGCTCACAGATACAGGAAAGAAACTATTGGTTACTAGAGAGGAGAGAGGTTAGAGGGTGAGTGAAAGAGGTGAAGGGAATTAAAAGGCACAAACTTCCAATTATAAAATAAAGAAGTCATGAGAATGTAATGTACAGCACAGGGAAAATAGTTAATAACATTGTGATAGCTTCATATGCTATCAGATGATAGATTTATTATGGGGATCATTTTGTAATGTATAAAAATATTGAATCATTGTGATGTACACCTGAAACTAATAGATATTGTATGCCAAATATACTTCACTAACAAGTAATCAATCCCCCAAAATAACTTAAAAGAGGAGATTTAATAAAAACCCCTCATCCTCCGGCAAGTCCATTCATCCTGGGTTTCACTTGAGGTCTTCACGTCGCTTCTGCTCATTAGCAGTACTATTTGGGAGATGTAGTGTTTGAATCATAAGAAAATATTTATTGGAATGATTGATTTATGCCTAGTGATCATACTTAGTCATGGCATTAGCATTTTATTTTATTTGAGGGATTATATTGTTCATTTTAATGCTTTGAGTCTTAATCACACACAGGTTGACTGTCACAGGCAGACCATTAAAATGCATGTCACCTTCCACCCACTTCATCTTCCTGGAGTCCAAAAATCTTTCTACTGTGAACGGTGTCTAGTCACCTGAGGCTACTTAATAGATCTGTTAATGCAATTCTCCTGGCTTTTCTGGAAGTGCAACCAGTTCATTCCATGATGCTATTAGATTGGCCTCACATGATTATTGACCTGATGTGCCCCTCTGTGGCACTACTTCTCTCGGCAACACACTCTGGTTTGATAATATTTGCAAATACATTAAATTTTAATCTCCACTCTTGGAAGTGGCAGATCCTATTTGGGAATAAAAAGTATTGTGATTTTTGTTACTTGCTCTTTTTTTTTCTCCCTTCAGGCCAGATTTTGGACCCTTTTTCTGTTTCATATTATAATTCCCAATTGTATCGGCATTCATATTTCCAAGTTGAATTTCATTTCACAATTTTTTTTGCCATATTTCTAGCGCCTCTTTTTCGTGGTGCATTATATCATCTATCACTGCAATTTTAAACAGCTGCCAACTTAACACATTTATCAAACTAGCAGGGGATATGGTTTACTCCCTGCCCTTTACCAGACCATGAATAAAGATATTAAAATAACCTGGTTCCACTCCAATACCATAGAGCCCTTACTGGACACCTTCCCCTGTCCAGGGATGGCCATTTATCATGCTTTTGGAATGTGTTGCTCTGGCTTATTTTCAGCCCATCTGACAGGGCTTCCTTATGATAAATCTAATTCAAGGGAGATTTTTGTGTTACAATATATTAGCTGTGATATTGAAGATCAGTTCTATTAGGTCTACTGAATTCTTTCCTTCACACTGATCTTGGTAATTCATTCAAAGAGGGATTAAGTGTGCCTGGCATTATGCACACTGCCTTTTGTTTAGAATCCTTTATTCCAGATGTTCAGAATAAGCAGTTATGGGTACTTTTGATGAGGAAAGTAAAATATTCCCAGGCACCCCATTATGTGTACATAAATGCCAGAAATGATTGCTGACTATAAACATATGTGTATTTTGAATATATATTCACATATATGAGTTTATATATATATATATATATATATATATATATATATGTATTCATATATGTTCTCTGAGAGAGCATATAGTTGTGTGTGAAGCAGAACTCTTCAGGACGGAAAGCACTAACCAAGTTGTCAAGAGGTATTTCTTCTACTTTAGGTTCAAATAGCTATATAGCTATTTGATCCAATTTAAGCCAATGATCTTATGAAATCTCAGTTTATTTGTGAAACGTCTGGGTAGGTCATAAATATTTCTAATATCCAATGTGGTATCTAAACATATTATTGCATATCCTTTCATTTATCTTCTATTTTAGTATCAGGGCAAACAACAGTCCTTTGAGATAGCCTGGGGAAACTGATGTGTTACATCTGAGTCTGTGTCTTTTTCCCCCCCAGCATCAGATTAGGAGATTTGGGCTTTCTTGGCATATTAGCAGAAAATATTTGATTCTGGAACTAAACCACACAGCAGGAAGAAGTAGGGGCAGTTGCCAATACCATTATTGGTAGAACAGATGAGCTGCATTACATACCCTGGTCTGGAAGATTCACTTCTAAGTTTGCTCCTAAGGGTTCCTGAGAATAAAACAGAAACTTCTTTGCCTTTGCAGAGATTTTCTGCCTTAGAAACTTACAGACTCTTAGATCTGGGAGCATATTTGTAAGTCAACTATCCAGGTCCTCATTTTAGGAGACCTAACATTACAACTCTCAGTGTAGGGTTATTTCCTCTGCATGCAAGGAACAGAAATCAAGGGTTTATAACCAAGGAGTGACCTTACCTTCAAGTTTCACTTGGAACAGGAGCTGAGGACCTGCCACAGGTAGCTGGGTAAGCAAGAGGCACAAGGAGATGCCTCAAGCACTGAGAAGGACTAGGGAAGAATGGCAGGGTCAACCAACCCCACCCAACCCCAAAATCAGAGCAGAGGGCTTTGTCTTTGGATTTTCATGAAGGTTTAATTCATGATTTAAAGAAAAGACAAGTGGCCATGACTTCTCACCCTAATATTTCTCCCAGGTTTATAGTTCAGTGAAAACAAAGGTGAACCAAAAACTTAAGGGGGCATGCTCACTCTCCACCCCCAACCAAAGCACAAGAGAGTTGCAAGGCTATTTATTCACAAAGGCAATAAAACCAAAGGAGAGTCTGTACTTTATTTAATCAAATGCATGCTATTTGAAAGCCAAGTTTCCCAGAGTAAATTATGTCCATTTCTATTACCGGTGAATTTCTGTATTCTTTAATTAAGTCATCAGCAACGATGAAATAATGAGATGCTGAACGTTTCAAAAATTATACGAATACTTTGCAATCACTGGATCTTAAAAACCATTTCACATGCTAACTAGAAAAAGAAAAATAATCACCCATTTTTATTATTTATTTATTTATTTATTTATTTTACATATTTTTTAAAATTGGAGTTCAATTTGCCAACGTATAGCATAACACCCAGTGCTCATCCCGTCAAGTGCCCCCCTCAGTGCCCGTCACCCAGTCACCCCCACACCCCTTCCACCTCCCCTTCCACCACCCCTAGTTCGTTTCCCAGAGTTAGGAGTCTCTCATGTTTTGTCACCCTTTCTGATATTTCCCACTCATTTTTTCTCCTTTCCCCTTTATTCCCTTTCACTGTTTTTTATATTCCCCAAATGAATGAGACCATATAATGTTTGTCCTTCTCCAATTGACTTATTTCACTCAGCATAATACCCTCCAGTTCCATCCACGTTGAAGCAAATGGTGGGTATTTGTCGTTTCTAATGACTGAGTAATATCCATTGTATACATAGACCACATCTTCTTTATCCATTCATCTTTCGATGGACACCGAGGCTCCTTCCACAGTTTGGCTATTGTGGACATTGCTGCAATAAACATCGGGGTGCAGGTGTCCCGGTGTTTCACTGCATCTGTATCTTTGGGGTAAATCCCCAGCAGTGCAATTGCTGGGTCGTAGGGCAGGTCTATTTTTAACTCTTTGAGGAACCTCCACACAGTTTTCCAGAGTGGCTGCACCAGTTCACATTCCCACCTACAGTGCAGGAGGGTTCCCCTTTCTCCACATCTTCTCCAACATCTGTTGTTTCCTGCCTAATCACCCATTTTTATTAAAAATGTATAATTGCGTAGAAGAATTACTGGGAGAATGCTAACCAAAATATAAAGTGTTTACCTCAGGGTTTTAAAATTTTGGATAATTCTTACTTTCTCTTTAAACTTTTCATGTATGGTTTATTTATTTATTTATTTATTTATTTATTTATTTATTTATAGATTTATTTATTTGTTTGTTTGTTTGTTTGTTTATTCATGATAGATGTAGAGAGAGAAAGAGAGAGGCAGAGACACAGAAGGAGGGAGAAGCAGGCTCCATGCAGGGAGCCTGATGCGGGACTCGATCCCGGGACTCCAGGATCCCACCCTGGGCCAAACCGCTGTGCCACCCAGGAATCCCCCTCATGTATGGTTTAAACAGCATAAGTAAAAATTATTATTTTTTGCTTTAAAAAGACAAAGTTTGTAACTTTGGGAAATATTAGTACAGGGCTAGCTTTCAGGTATCTACAGAATTTTGAGCTTGTGGTTCATGATGAGTACTTCCATTTCCCATCCTTTCGATCTCTTCCTAAACCTCCACTACTTGTTCCTTTTCAACCCAACTCTGATGTTACCAATGATTTGTCCTTTTAAAAGACCTGATGTTATTTTATGTATCTTAATTCCCTGAATTTTCTATTATCTAGGAAACAGTTGTCTATAGATTTCTTGAATATGTCTTGCCATAATTTTTAATGACACTGAAATTTTCTCCTTCTCCTCCTTCATCATACATGAACATTCCTTCTCTCTGCTATCATTGAACTGTATGCTATATCCTCCCCCCTCTCTTCACTAACATCTTCGGTGAGCCCAAAAGCTTTGATGATTCTAACTACTCAGGAATCTACTGCATGGAAATTGATAGCCACCAGGTGCCAGACATTGTGCTATATCATGAGAAGTCCATCACAGATAAGACACAGTAAAAAGATTCACAAAAAAGGGGAGAACATTAGATTATGCAGCTTGGTAATTTTAAAGTTACAGTCAGACAAGGAAATCCAAGGAAGGAGTATTGAACCCAGCTTGGAAAGTGAGGAAAGCCTTCCTTAAAGTAGTGGTCAGTCATTTAAGAAATAGAATGCAGCTCAAGCAAAGGAACAAAGGCATGAGATAACACAATGTACATGCTGAACTATAAGCAGCCTGGTACTGATGGGCCTGTGAGGCGGGGATGCCCACAGAGAACAGACTTGTGTGATGTGCTAGTGCTGTGGACTGAATTGTTTCCCTAAAATTCGTATGTTGAAGCCCTAACTCATCACATGACTATATTCGAAAAAGGCCTTTATAAAAGTAATTTTAGGTTAGATGAAGCTATAAGGGTAGGGTCCTGATCTAATAGGATTTTTGCCTTTATAAGAAGAAACACCAGAGGTTGTTCTCTTTTTCTCTGTACCATGTGAGGACACAGTGAGAAGGCAACCATTTGTAAGCTAGAAGAATATATTCACTAGAACTTGATTATGCTGACACCCTGATCTTAGACTTCTACCTTCCAGAGCTTTGAGAAAATAAGTTCCTGTTGCTTAAGTTGCCTTACTCTCTGGTGTTTTGTTATGGCAGCCTGAGATAAGACAACTAGGGAGTTTGGACTTCATTCTACAGACCAGGGATTCTTTACAGAGAAGTGCGGCTGCCAGGGGCATTTTGGAAATTTGAGAGAGGGTGTTATTTTTTGGTTGTCACAATGATTGCTAAGTGCTATTGGCATTTACTGGGTAGGGGCCAGTGGTGCTAGATGTCTTCTTCTTCATGGAGCATTTCTATGTGATGAAGAAATGTCCCACATCCAAGAAACATTTATGTAGGTGAAAAACCTGTTTATCGTTATCTGGGTCCAGAACCAATCTCCAGAACCAAACATAAAAATACCAAGCATTTTTATACATTTATGTATAAAATCTCATGTGCATTTTTATACATTTTATGCATTTTAACATAAACTGAAACTTCAGGAAGGTCATTACCCTGTTAATTGAGAGAAAAAGTATTTTTAAAATGTACAGACATTATGCACAATTGCAGAAAAACTTGCCACAATAAAACCATTCTTGATATTTGTCTTTGCAGTTCGTAGACATATAGCAGTCAGCATTTGTAATTGTCACGTGTGTGGTGTCTTAACATATAGGTGTAAACATATGTCTACTTTATTAGGTCTTTTAGTGGTTTTGTGTCTAGGTATTTACTTTTGAAAGATACTTTATTATGTTACTTTTTTATTATGTTACTTTAAAAAATTTCTCTATAATACGGCTAGAAGAAAATTCTAGTTTTTTTGCTTTGTTTTGTTTTAAATGTGTATAGGAAGATTATGTTTTTATGTAAATTATATATGAGGATAATAAAAAGGACATGGAAAAATATTTGTTATAAAAATGGGAGGATTAAGAACTATTACTCTAGAAGATGGAGTCCTTGTGAGGAAATTTAAGACAAAGATTTATATAAATCTATTCAGAGCCTTTAACTTTTTCCTCTTGCCCCAAGGGTTCAGAGTTGGGAGACACAAAAGTCCCCTTATTACTTCCTTCCCACCCTTGGGTACTGTTGTCATAAGAAATCTTTTCAAGCTCCCACTTTGAAAGTCACTGGATTGATCCTTGGGCTTGACTATTAGTGACATAGATCAAATGTAGGAGGAAGTCATCACTCATTTCATTTTTTTTTCATCACTCATTTCAATATTACTTTAGCCAACCTCATCAAAACCCTGATTTCTACTACTACCAATCTCAGAGGGATCCTGATAACCTGAAGAATGTTTTGTCCCTTCTCATGAGGATGCACTTATTTTAGGATGAACCAAATTCTGCATTCATAGTAACCTTGGTTTTGTGCTCAGCACCTTATAGCTCTCTTGGTTTTGTCCTCAGAAAGGGTAACAAAGTGATCAGTTTGTTTTTCAGCCACACTAAGTCACATACTAATAGCTCTGAAGTTGGCTATCAATACCATGAAAGAGTGTTGTAGAGGTCAAGTCTCAGTTACACTACATAATTCAGCTTCTTTGCCCAAGCCCAGTTCTGTGACTGCTGCTCTGGGAAAATCTTAGGATTGTTCTATGCAATGAATGCATAATAAAAACTAAAAACACCGCTTCTATAGGCTGGTGCTTTGCCTTGATGTCAGAGATGAGACTGGCAGAAGGATCACATTTCACTCATCATCTCTCCCATCCCTACCAAGAGGAAGAGTATTTCTTGATGCTGGTGATTCTGGCCCACCCTCTCCTTGCTCCTCAAATCCTGGAACTAATTCTGCTACATGTTAAGGTTCAGATCTCTGAAGGGGGAGTTAAAATTCTAGTGGATTTCCTGAAGATAGTAATTTGCTCCAGGTTGTGACAGTAATAAATTCATTGGGATGGGCTGAACTTTGATTAGTTAGACCAGGTTCACTATCTAGCCCAAGGCTCTAGCATTTGAGATTTTCAAGAATATTCTCACTGTTTTTGGGGTTAGTGACCTAGGAGACCACATTTATTGAAAGATGTAGGAAAAATCCTGAGATGACAGGACCATTGTTCATGTGTTCCCCACATCATACTTCAGTCTTCACCATCTGGCTAGAAGTCCCTAACTTGCTCTTATAAATGAGCTATACCTTCTGCTTTTCTTCAGAATTATCCTGTTAACATTGTCTAGGTTCTCCTAAAAGCCCATGTAATCCCTGTGCCATAGGTTCTAAATAAACATGCCACTTATAAAGTAGCATATATCCCAATTCTGGTCTCCTTACCCCTATTTTCATCATGAGTAAAACTTTGATTGACCTCGGGTCCATCTTCAGGGCAAGAAGATAACACATTTTTTAATCAACTTCTTTTAAGCTTTTGCAATTTCACTGACACAAATTTAAGACAGAACTTATGGTGCTCCCAACTACAATTGTGAGAGACATAGTATTTTGTGTGAAGAAAAAGTTCGTGAAGCTCTTTTCTGGAAATAGACTATGGCTTAAACATAGTCATACGCTTTTAACTGGTATCAATTTCCCTGATTCATAAGCCCTTGGATCAGATTGTCAGATGCCCTCCAGAGATTTTTTAACCTCATCTAATTTTGGAAAGGTGATAAATGGAAGATCTTGCAGACATGCCTTGTCTAGTATGAGTATACTCTAACACTATGTGTAGTGGAGGCTGCAATGCCCCACCCAGATTCCCCTTCAGGAATGAACGATTTATTACCTTGGCTGTTGGATGTGCTATCAAAAATAGTTTTGGCTGTCAGCCTTCTTCAGGGTTTGCCTCAGCTGAAGAGAACAGCCTTACTCAGTGCCATAATCCCTTTCGAGGGTGGCCAATATTCAACGTGAAGGAGCTATAAAGCCTTTGTCCCTTCTCCTCAACTTGGGACCTATACAGAATGATCTCACCTTCAGAATAACCCAGAGGATCAGCTGAGGCCTCTCCTGAGGCTGTATCCCACATTGCCTTTTCCCTTGACTGATCTTTCTTCTTCCCATCCTTTCCACAAGTCTTTATCCCAAGAGCAATACCTACTAACATCCTATATGCCAATCTTTGTCTTGGAGGCTGCTTCCCAGGGAATACAAACTTCAGTAGTTGGTGCCAAGAGTGCTCTGAGAAAGCAGATGCTGGAATATGATTTTGGGGCTGGGTCACCCACCAATGACCTGAGCTTGGAGAATATGCATTGGACTGGATTCTTAGGGTACTGATCAAGAGAGAAGGAGCATAGGTTGAAAAATGGAGAGGTTATTAATTTGGGATCACATTGCTAGGGTACAGCATTTAACACCCTGGAGATGGTACATACTAGTTACTAAGAGGACCCCTAAAAGCAAGGGAAAGTTACGGCCTACTCTAAGTGAGGCCATATTACTCTAAGTGAGCTGGAAGTGCTAAAATGCTATGGCTGATGGAAAGGAAGATTTTGGAAGGTTCAGAGAAGTGGGCATGCTGGAATGAGTATGCCATAAGGCAGAAAACCCACTAAGACTGTGTTACACAGGAAAGCTTGGAGGATATACCACTTATTTGAGCAATAAAGCATGTGTTGGTGAGCAGGGTACTAACATCACTCAGAAGCTCCATTGGTGGCAGGGTGATGGTAAGAGACACTGTTGTAGAACTAAGCTTAAAACAGTAATGTGGACGATAAGACTCGGAAATAATAGAGACCAGGTGGCACCACTTTACCAAGAGACCCCAAGTGCATGCAATGACAATAATGAGTGGCAAGGAGGCATGGAGGCAGCTAACACACAGAGAGTTATGGATAGGGTTAAAAGTACATGGCCTCCCTAATGGCAAAAGAAATCAAGGACAGGTAATCACAAAACTGGGCAATTTACTAGTTTTCAGATCTGAGGCAGTTCTTAGAGCTAGAATCCTCTGACTGAAGAGTCAGGTACCCAGGAAGAAGGATTTGGAATAGTATAACAAACATGCACAATCATAATTTGCTAGTCCTTCTCAAAGGGATCTATGGCCATTTACTCAGGTAAATGTACTCTGGGGTAAGAGAAATACACATATATTTTGAGAACTTTTGGACACATGGTCTGAGTTGATGCTGATATCTACTAACCTGAAGTAGTCTTCATGGGCCCTGGTTAGAGTGGGAGAATGTAAAGCGTAGGTGATAAATGGAGACCTGGTCCTCATCTGGCTCCCAGTGGGTCTATTGGATCCATAGGGTATCATGTTGCCATTTTGCTAGACCCAAATGCATAACTGAAATAAATTAATTGGTACTTGTGACAACCCGTATTGGTCCTGGGCCTCTGGAGTAAGAGCCATAGTGATAAAGGTCAAGTGGAGCCTTGAAGCTGTCTCTACTTAAGTAGAAAATAAAAATAAAAAAATATCATATCTAGAGGTTAAACCAAAGCTATATTTAAAGACCTAAAAGGTACAGAGGTATTGGTACCTGTCACATCCCTGCTAACTCAGGATACTGGTTCCTGCAAAACTCAGACAAATCAAGAGGATAACAATAGATTACTGTGAAATCTACCAGAGAATAGCCCCTATCAAAGCTATTGTGTCAGATGTAGTACCTATTACTGGATCAGAATAACACAAATCTGAGAATGTGGTGATTTGCCATTCATTCGCTGAACGAATCATTTTTTATCCCTATCAGAAAAGGGGTTCAAGATGAGTTTGTCTTATTTGGAACAAACCACAATATATATCTTCAGTCTTCCCTCAGAGATATAGCTGGTCTTTGTCATCATATAGTCTAAAAAAACATGAGTTCACTAGACATTTTGCAGAATATCACATCAATGACATAATACCAATCAGATCACATGAGTACAAAGTAGAAGTACATTTGAAGGCCTGGTAAGATACAAGCACTTCAGAGGATGGGAGATAAAACTTATAGAAATTCAGGGTCCCACCACAATTTACGTAGCTGGTTATCTAGGGCATACTGGGAAATCCCCTTCTAAGTTGCATTTATTGCTTATTGTACCTCCTACACAAGTAGCAATTCCACTCCTACTAATATTGCCCCAACTAATATGGTTTGTGACACAAAGACTGCCAGGTTTGAAAGGGGTCCAGAGCAGGAAAAGACTTGTCATTAGTTCCAAGTTGCAGTGCAAAAGATCTACTGCACTGACCATATGATCTGTAAGACAGTATGTTATTAGAAGAATAGCTGATGGGAAAAGACACTGTATGGAGTTTATGGCAAGCTTCACTGGGGAAATCATAATGCAGACCTCTTCAATTCAGCTATGCCATCTATAGTATGAAATTATATACCTTTCAAAAAATAGCTTCAGGTATACTATTGGGCCCTGGTGGAGATAGAGCACTTCACCATGGGACATCAAATGACCACATTGCCAGAACTACTCTCATGAGTATTGTCAAACCTATCAAACCCCAAAAGTCAAGTGGGCCTAACATCAATAAATCTTAAGATGGAAGTGATGCTTTCAAGAAAAAGCACAAGTAGGATCAGTAGAGGAAATGAAGGTGCTATGAGCTGGTAGCCCAGACCTCCATGTCATCTACTACTGTTGCACTTGTGCCTTCCTCAGTTTACATCTATGGGAGAATCCTTTATGACCACGAATGAAGGAAGAAAAAGTCCAAACTTGTTTTCTAGATAGATCAGGTTAGGAATGTGAATGCAAGTCAAAAATGGATGATGGCTGCACTATATCCTCACTCAAGTGTGGCTTTGAAAGTCAACGGTAAAGGAAAGTCTTCATAACAAACAGAGCTTCAAGCAGCAGATCTCATTATTTACCTTATCTAGAAAGAGAAGAAGCCTGAGGTTGGAATATATATAGCATACACAGACTTAACTGACAGAACCAAATGATTTGGCTCCATCCTCAGGAACCTGGAAATGAGGAAGTTTCAAACTATAGATAGTGGACCTATGGGAGTGAACATGAAGTGTGAATATCTTTGTATCTTATGGTATCTACCAAAAATCACAGAAGAGACACTAAATATCAGTTAATCTAAATGACTTGACAGTAAATATCAGCCAGAGTGTGCCATTGACTCCCCAGTGCTGTCATAATGGACATGTGAATGGAGTAGCAATGTTCTCAAGGTTAAAGGGTATGTGTGGGCCCAATAGCATGAGCTTTTGAGGCTGAACTAACTATTGCTAATAACAAAGACCAGTGCTGAACTGCCAACAAATTGTGAGATATATGTGTCTGGAACCTAGGAAAAAAGGGTAAGATGGTGGTATACATTTGGTACTTTATTAGTATAGGATTAGAATGTTATAGGCTATGATCAAGGGGAGAGAAGATGATAAAACTTAGGAAATAACAGTAGTTAAAGGTCAGGCAAAGGAAGAAAATTTTTTTTTTTTTTTTTGACTGAGCCATCCAGGCACCCCATTTATTTATTTATTTATTTTTTTAATTTTTTTATTTTTTTTTAATTAATTTTTATTGGTGTTCAATTTACCAACATACAGAAAAACACCCAGTGCTCATCCCGTCAAGTGTCCACCTCAGTGCCCGTCACCCATTCCCCTCCAACACCCGCCCTCCTCCCCCCTTCTACCACCCCTAGTTCGTTTCCCCGAGTTAGGAGTCTTTATGTTCTGTCTCCCTTCCTGATATTTCCCAACATTTCTTCTCCCTAAGGAAGAAAAATTTTAAAGGGAAGTTGAGAAGGAGCTGTCAGATGGAAGAAAAATAAGTCAAGAGCCAAGGGAGGAGAGCTTCATATAGAAAGAAGTATGAACAGATTAAGTAATATGTGGTTTAGAAAATATCTATTGGTTTTAGCAACAAAGAAGACATTAAAATTTTTGAATGGAGCAATTTCAAAGGAATCTTGAGAACAGGGGACTTGAAATGTGGTCGGGAACTGAAGAAAGGAATACAATGGGTGTTAGTTGAGTTTTTAAAGCAATGTACTACTGTGGGAGAACAGATAGGTGGTACATAAAGAGGAAAGTAGTATTTGAAATAGCAGCTATAGAAAAATAAGTTGGCCAACCATGTACACAAATAGTCAAGCAGTGCTAAAGCCAAGAAAAGTTGAAGTCCACAAGTCTGCATCGGTACCAATTTGATTTATATGCTTTTTCATCGGTGCTTGGCTTCTAAAGGTGGGGTCCAGAAGGCACAGAGTTGGACTGATCTAGGAACTAGCATAAAGGTCAAAGTTTAAGAGTGGGAAAAATGAGCTACAGTGTTCAGGATCCTGGCAAGTAAGATTATAGTATGATTCGTCATGATGGAAAAAAAAAGAAAGGAAACCATGAAGAGGTGATGGTCTAGGAAGCAGAGAGATCCAAATGTGTAAGACCAAGAATTCTGGAAGCTAGGGAGTAAAAGAAGATAGAAGAATGAGTGGTTATGGGCAGATGTGATACACTGGGGTTTATGGTTTTATAGACCATTCAGTTTTAGTTTATGGTAGTGTCTACCTTGAGACAACAGTATATCATGAAGTAGAACCTTTGATGGATCACCAGCTTGGGTAGCCAATGGTTAAAGTGCAACGAATTTTAAAATTGTTAGAAGTAAGGAAGTCAACAGAAGTTGAATATGTCTTCATCATAGATGCTGAGGTCACCCAGAATAGTGATAGTAATTAGCTTTGAACATCTCAGCAGCTAAGGCACAATGGGAGATTCATGATCTTATTTAGTTCTTATCTTCTTAAAGAAAGTATTATATTGATCTGAAGAGATGCTAAATTCTGGAAAGAATGATTTGGTGAATAACTTGAGGTATGACTCAGACGAAGTATGACATTGCTCCAGGAACAGAACCTGAGTTCTGTAACAGGCTAGGAGAGGACCACTATTACTCCTACCATGTCCAGCAACTACAAATGCTCTTATCTTCTTTTCTAATTAGTCAAAGTGTAAAATCGCTGTTTTCTTTATGTCCCCAAAAGATAGTGGTAGGGATGTGCAGATGGGATGCCAATCATGTGGCTAAGATGTCTTCAAAAGTCTCTCTGCTGCTTAAACAAAATTCTGTGGTCTATGGGGATTCAAAAACTTTCCAAGAATGTCTTCTGATTCTACAGGTGGTTTCCATTTCCTTAGTTTCCCCTAACTCTTATATTTCTCACTTACCTACACCATTTTAACCCCAAAGTGAAAATCAATGTTTTCTGCAGTTTTTGCTAGTAAGACAACAACAAAGAAATTTCTCAAATTAACTATTCTTTCTGAGTCAAAACTTATAATTTACAGCATATAATGGGTGGAAAATCAAGAGATAGCACATAGAATGCCATCTCAAGAGAGCCAGGACATAGCCTAAATAAAGTTTTGCTTGTCAACTCTAAAATATAGTGTTTCTAAACTCTAAACCTTCATCATGATCGTGATGATATCCAACTTTGTCAACTTTCCTTTAATCACTTGGTAATGCAAACAGGAAAGTCCTTGTCTGTAAGTAGGAATTTTGTACCTATTATTTGAAGACATATATATATCATATATATATGACATATATGTCTTTATATATGATATATATATATCATTTTGTTACTAAAAGGGGGATTTATAGGCCCATCTATTTATAGGCCATACTATTCTCCTGTCTAGCCTGAAAAGGAGAGGGGCAGACTGAAGATGCTGTGTTTTGGCATAATAAAAATTTGCTATGGGGCAAGAGAACTTCACTAGATACGGTAACTATAGCTACAATTCTTAGAAGAACTGGTAGGGGGCAAATGATTTTTCCAGTTTTATAACAAGAACAATCTTCTTAGGGACTACCATTGCAGCAATACTTGATACTGTTTGCAGGGTGCACATGTGCTTGGAGAGTAGTGGTGTTCCCTCCTAAGGTATTAGGATAGATAAGCAACTAAAGGATGCTGTAATGAAGACAAAATCTACCTATTAGCCAAGTACATATTGCTTTCAACTCTTGCACTAATCAGATTCCCCCATCCCAAGCTAATCAGTGGTACTTTTATTAGCTTATGTAGGTGGATGCTGTTTGGCAAATTATGAAAAAGTTTGTTATATTTTTTAAAAAGTCAATAACACAACATCTGATTCTTGTTAAAAAAGTTTCTTCCCTTGAATACTTTCATTACTTTTGATTGTGGACTTATAACCAGTTGTTATTTCCATTGACTAACCCAACTTTTCTAGTTTCTGGTTCCACGTAACTGGAGCCCAATAGACTTAATAATATTTAAATATGACTTGAGTTAAGTAGCTGAACTTTGCCTTAGCTTGAAACTGTGAGTTCAACTGTGCCTTGATATGCATTAGCTGCCTAATCAATCACTCAGCTGACTACACATTGTACTGTAGGAGAGTCTGTCTGTGAAAAATAATGGAACTGGTCCAGAAGAATACCCAACAGACTCTCAAATCATTAATTTTTGGATTAGGCCTTTACTTTGGCAACATGTGTACAAATAAACAAGCATGACTGAAATTAATTTATTGCATTCAAGAGACATCTGTAATTCTGCAGTTACTCGGCGAGAAAGAATTAAACAATTTCAGCTTTGACCATTTCCCTTTTTATTCCAGCTAAACAAACCTCGCCTTCCTAAATTACTCAGATCCTCTCTTCCAGCTGATAGGAAAACAAAGGGCCTCATAAATGAGCCTTTCTTTGTATTAATACAAATAAAAGCACAAGGATGACATTAAAGTGTCATGAAAGACCAGTTTGAGACAAATTAAAGACTAATGCTCCTTGCTTCAAGTGGATCTTGGGCATCTGTGCCAAAGTATTGCAGCACATGCTATGTGAGAGAACAGGATCTGAGCTCATCCCCTTACAGTTCTGAAATATGAAGGCTGGTGTACAAATCACCCTTGAATATCTTGTGTATCCTGGAAAGTTATATTCAACAGGAGCTTATTTCAGATTTTTCCCTCTATTTTAATATATTTCTCTTTTTTAAAAGGGAAACTATTAACTAGAGAAAGGTGAAAAATACAGTCTGTGAGATTGTCACAATGCCTTCTTATCTCACTAGGAACATTTTCACCAAAACTGCCAGCTGTCTAAGGGATGGATTGGACTCTTCTGACCCAGCATGAATAACCTAAGGCTAAAGAGCAATCAGAAATGCATCAGGATAAATGACAGTCTTATTACAATAATTGACAATGTTCCAGGGTTTTTGAGATTTCTGCCAAGATTAGAAAAATTTTAATAATAGGTGGCTAACTGGGAACAGATCCATAGGTATCAATATATGTTACTGGAAACCCTGCAGGAGGAAGGGCAGGGGAGAGAAAAAAGAAGGTAAATTCAGGTGGTAGGTAAATAGAAGAGGAGGTGAAGGAAGCCCTTTTATAATGATAGAAGGAAGCCATCGACTTATAAAAAGGCAACCTATAGAATAGGAAAAAATAGGGATCCCTGGGTGGCGCAGCGGTTTGGCGCCTGCCTTTGGCCCAGGGCGCGATCCTGGAGACCCGGGATCGAATCCCACGTTGGGCTCCGGGTGCATGGAGCCTGCTTCTCCCTCTGCCTGTGTCTCTGCCTCTCTCTCTCTATCTCTCTGTGACTATCATAAATAATAAATAAAAATTAAAAAAAATTAAAAAAAAGAATGGGAAAAAATATTTGCAAACCATGTATCTGATAAGGAGTTAATATCCAAAATATATAAGAAGCTCATACAACTCATTAGCAAAAAAAATACATAATCTGATTTTAAAATGAGCAAAATACCTGAATAGACATTTTTCCAAAAAAGACATAAAAATGGCCAACAGAAGTATGAAAACATGCTCAATATCACGTAGCATCAGGGAAATGCAAGTAAAAACCACAATGAGATATCACTTCACACCTATTAGGCTGATTATTATCATTTATTTACTCTGGTTAGGGTGGGGGACATGAAGATGGAAAGATACTTAAAATGCATTTTTCCTTTTTCTACATAAGAATCTTTGTCACTTGGTGTTGTTTTGAGAGTTTTGTGGAAGTACGTTGAGTGGAATAAGTTCCATTCATTGAATACCCACTATGTATTTACTCTTATTTATTTTATTTACTCTTATTTATTTGCTCTTATTTACTCTTATTTACACACTATGTACTTACTCTTATTTAGTCTTACAACAACATCATAAGGAGTTTTATCTGGATTTATCTGGGTTTATAAGGAAACTAAATATCCAAGAAGTTAATACATTATGAGATTTGCTCAAGTCATACATATAATGGAAGGAGAGCTGATTGATTGAACCTGGATCTGGCTTCAAAGTCTGAATGTATTATATTGCCCCCCGCCCCAAAGTGCCAAATTCCCTGAAAGCAAATCTCTGCATTAGGCATTTAATTGTTCAAGCATATTCTTTCTGTAAGATTTAATATTTAATTATATGAAAATGTCATTAAAAATAGTCTCCATGCCTAGTGTGAGAGCCCGATGCAGGGATTGAACTCATGACTGTGAGATCAAGACCTGAGCTGAGATCAAGAGTTGGACACTTAACCAACTGAGCCACCCAGGCACCACCAAAATGTCATCTTCTTAATATGGGTTCTCTTCCATAAAATATTCTTTTCTAGATTCCTTTAGGACTCGGATGACAACAAAGTGTTCTAGAAGGCAGACATGGAGCCAGAAAATATACTTAGCATTTTGTGGACAGTTTCATGATACATAATTTGTGCTTTTAACTTATAGAGTTAAAAATATGAAATGATTATTGACTAAGTTCAAAATAATTTATAACCCATTTTGCTCTAAAAAGAGCAAACTATTCAGATGACTTGAATAATTAGCTAAAGATTTCTTTACTCCTTCATTTGTCCTAACTAGATAGTTTCAGTGTTTGGGGCCAGAGAATATCATAGCCATCTTTATTTCTCCAGCAGTACCTAGCAGTTCCTGATATGGTAAGTGACCAACATTTGTTGAATTTATTCCTGCTGAGACAGCTTGACAATGGAGTGTACAAAGAAGAAAGGCTTCTATAGATAAGAACTGTACTGATTGTCTTTCAAAAGAGATAGAATGGTTTAGAATTAAGACTAGATGGAGGGATCCCTGGGTGGCGCAGCGGTTCGGCGCGTGCCTTTGGCCCAGGGCGCAATCCTGGAGACCCAGGATCGAATCCCACGTCGGGCTCCCGGTGCATGGAGCCTGCTTCTCTCTCTGCCTCTCTCTCTCTGTGACTATCATAAATAATAATAAAAAAAATTTTTAAAAAAAGGCTAGATGGAATGATTCACGTTTGATACTCTTTACGGATTAATAGATGACCCTTTTGAGTCTTCAAATATCAACAATTCACATTGAATTAAGAACATTTTAGATCTATCATTTTATGAATATTTTCCCAGTCCAGCAACAATCATTCTATACATTTTTATGGTAATGGATTATTATTTTTGCTCTTTTATAAGGGAACAAAGGAGGCAGGTGCCCTGACGAATAAGCACACAGGCTGTATTTACCTCTGGGCTCCTCTTATTTATCGACAAGTTTATGGGTGTTACTGGCTGCCTTCTGTTTGTATTCTTTTTGCTTTTTATTTGCTGGCAACTCTTACTTATACTTTGAGAAAATAAAAAGGGTACCTGACAGACTCTGGTTTTACTTCATTCTTACCTTGTTTTTTACTTGCACGATATGAGTGCTATAATTAATATGGCAATGAAAATTCAATATTACATTGAATACTATATATTTAATGCTATATTTCCTGTGACAGTGCAAGGCAATAGTGAAAAATTAATAAATGATGATGGATTAAGAGTTTACTTGCTGTTAACTTTGGACAAGTTATATCACCCCTCCAGAGTTCATTTTTAGCATCTGAAAAATGAAGAGAATAAAGCAAATAATATACAAGGACCATTGAAACTTTAACATCCTATGAATGACTGCATGGTATAGATTAGTTCATTACTTCTGTTTTTCCACTAGGAGAGTCAAGTTACTTGTAGTTTTATGGGGTAGATGAGTTTAGAATACAGCTTTACCACTTATGCTTTTTTAAAAAAGATTTTATTTATTTATTCATGAGAGACATAGAGAGAGGCAGAGATATAGGCAGAGGGAGAAGCAGGCTCCCCATGGGGAGCATGATACAGGACTCGATCCTGGAACCCCTCAGCCGCTGAGCCACCCAGGTGTTCCCATTTCTGCTTTTCTTAATCAGATGCCAACTTCAGGGTAAATTAGGTATTTTTTCTGGTATCAGAAATACACTTCCTTCAACCACTTAGGGTAGGCCTAGAAAGAGATTCTTTTTATCATGCCTTCCACTAATGGGGTAAAAGCTTTCAGAAATATTACTATTCTCACTAATATTCAAGCTACTCTACTAAAAAAATTTTTTTAGCCTCCTAAAACTTTTATGCCCGGTAAGGAGAAGAAATAGCCAGAATTCATCTAACTTTAGATGAAATCATATACTAACCCAAACATAAGTTAACTTGGAAGAAATTCAATATCTTCACAGTGAACTTCTAGACAAAGTCTGTGAAAGTAGTTGCTATTTTTCATGAATATTGGGTGGGGAGGCTACCTAGCTACAAATTACACTGTACGAGCTTGGGAGTCCATAAATTATTTCTAAAAGATTATTGGTGATATTCTTTTGTTATGTAGAACAAATTTCCAGAAAGAAAATTACCAGGGTTGATATCTGATATCCAAGCAAGTTAAAGTGAAAAAAAAAAAAAAAGAACAGGAAACTTATTATAAGCGCCAATAAAATACTCACCATTTCCCCTTCTTTAAATGTGATTTCTTTTACTTTTTTCTTTTATGGGCTTCACTTTTCTGACTCTAGCAATATGTGATAAAAAAATGTAATATGCTCCAAACATGGAGATGAATTGCAAAAGCCAGCCAGAGAATTTATTTTAATACTTTAGACTACCCAGAGGATTTGAAAATATATCTTAGATTTTTAGGGATTCTGGAATAAATTTGGATTATGCTACTAGCAATGGGTAACTAACACTTTGTGTACACTACTAATATACATTGATATTTTTATTGAGATACAGAAAAATGTCTAAAGAGGCCCTCAGGTATCTCTTTGCTCCAGAACACTCATTGCTACTTCCTTCAATTAGCAATAAAAGAGTCGCTAACCATTGGCAGATGACAGTAATCAACTCTGTAAATATGTTCTAAATTCATTTGAATTTTATATGGAAATCAGTATGTCCTGAGTTGTATCCCTTCTATCCAAAGCATAAATATCCAACTTTGAAATTAATGGTTAAGTATATGCTTATGTATTAATATTTAGATTTTTAAAAATCTACAGATAGTTTAAATAAAAATGTATCATGAATGGATAAATGAATTGCTGTTTATATCTTATTTTTAAAAGTTTTGCCATAGTCTTATAATCTGCTCCAATATTGTGTGCTACTGTCAAAAGAGAACAATGAATATTCAGAAATGTCATTGCCTTCCCCAGATGGCCTGACTTTTGGAGATTTTTGTTCTTGAAGGTTATATACAATTCTGGCAGTTTATCCCATGAGGAGGTTATGGCCTTTGCAGCCTCTCAAAAACAAATAAAATAAATACCACTTTCTAAACTGTGCTCACAGAAAGATTTGCAACCACTCAAGTCTGAAGGGCAGTTTGAATTGATGTGCCTTGATTAGCAGACTCTCCCTATTCTGAATTTAGCAGACAGCCCACACTGACCTTGACTCAAAGACCAGCAGACTGACTGGCATTTACAATGTAATTTGGATGCCAGTGGATCATTTTAGTGTGCAAAACATTGGAACCTGGTAGAGGATGTGGAGAAAGATTGGTAGACAAGTAAAGAGATGTATGGATGAACAGAGATTGCCAGAGATGATTTTTGTGACATTGATTTAATTCACCACAGTGAGAAATAATTATTTTTTAAAAATGGCTTCTCCAGCCAATCTGTAATTTCTGGTTTTGGGCAGAAATAATAGGTGCCTGGGACTTTCCTGTGCCCTAATGATTGTCAGATGTTAGGAAAATCTTGCACCTAAGTAAATTTGGTGGTAGATCTGCACCAGGAATTCTTGTCTCTACAGAAAACTGCCTAGGTTTGGTTGGTACCTTTAATACAGTCATCAAATTATACCTGGCTTTTAAGTGCTAGTTTGATCCAAGGCATGGCTTCTTTTATTTGTAGTAATCTTATTGTGACTACGGGAAAATCATGATTGAAGGTTATGTTGCATGCATCTGCTTTGTATAAATGCTTTATTTCACTTGGAAAAAGTTCAAATTTTTGAGTGACCATGATTTTTGAATATTATAGACAGACAAATGAGGCTCTGGAACTTCAAGAGATAATAAGGAAGTGTTTAGTTTTTCAGGGATAACTGAAAAACGTCCCTTTATTTACATATGATGTGGTTATCTTAGAGGGCACTCAGTGTTTGCTTTCTCCCTACTTTGAGCCAACATACACATCACTCTGATTTCCTGAAGTTTCTTCACTCCTCCTTCTGCCAAATAATATCCCAGTCTCCTTTCAAAACTATTTGTAAAACACACATCCTTCAGGAACCTTTCTGTACTAACCTCAACAAGTTCCACTCTCATAATATTCCTGTTGAGTTTTATTTTTATTTTTAAAGACTCAATCATTCATTCATTGATTCATTTAATATATGCACCAACTCTGTGCTAGGCATAGTTCTAGGCACTTGAGATATATTAGTAGACAAAAAAAAAAAAAAGATTTAATTCCTCAAGAAACTTATATTTCACCAAAAGAGAGTGTGGTGATTCATTTTATCTATTAATTTGTGTAGACCATGGCACCTAGATATTTCATTAAATCCTAGTCTAGATGTTACTGTGGAGGTACTTTTATAATGAGATTATTTGGTCTTTGATTAAAGCAAGTTACCTTCCATAATTTAAATGGGACTCATCCAATATTTGTAGGACTTAAGAGAAAAAGACTGAAATATCCTGAAGGAAGTATGTTTTCAGATTGCCTTTGTACATCAGCTGCAACATCAACTCTTCCCTGAATCTTTAGCCTGTTGGCCTGCTTTGCAGAATTCAAACTTGCCAGTGCCCACAATCAGGTGAGCCAATTCTTTAAAATAAGTCTCTCTTTCTCTACACACACACACACACACACACACTCACACACTCAATTGATTTTGCTTCTCTGGAGAACCTTGAATAATAGAGATACATACAACAAATAATAAACATAATAATTAAGTAAATTATATATTATATTAGAAGATGATGTGAAAGAAAAAACAGAAAAAAAGTAGAGCAAGAAAAGGAGGACTGGGAATGTTGGGGATGAGAATCAGGCTGTTTTATTAAGTAGAGAAGGCCTCGTTGTGAACATGAGATTTGAGAAAACATCTGAAGATACAGGGAGAGTTAGCCAAAGGGTTCTATAGAGAAAGAGCATGTCAGGCAGAGTGATCAACTAGAGCAAATTCCTAAGTCAAGAGTGTGTCCAGTGTATTCAAGAAATAGCAAGGAAGTCAATATGGCTGGAATGGAAAACACAAAAGATTGAGTAGTAGGAGATGTGGGCAGTGGTAACAGAAAGCCATATAAATTACAGTCTTACAGCCCCCTGTAAAGTGAGCCATTGTAGAGTGTTGAGAAAAAGAGTGATATGATTATGATTTATGTTTTTTAAAAAGTTATTTTTGTCAGCTGTCCTAGAATAGACTTTAAAGGTCAGGAGTAGCAGCAGGGACATGTGTTAGGAAGCTGTATCCACCAGCTATTGCTTAGTGAAAACCACCCCATTTTTTAGTGTCTGAAAATAAGAACTATTATTTAATTCACAATTATGCGGATTGGCAAATTAGAACGGGCTGAAGTGGCAGTTCTACTGGTCTTGCTTGCATTTGGCTACAGGTCTGCTGGGTGGCTCTGCCTCAGGGAGCTGCTTAGCTGATGGCTTGGACTAGGGATGACTGGGCCAAGTGATTATTCACATGATGGCTGTAGGGTTTCAAGAGAACAAGCACTAGTGTGCAAGATCTCTTGAAGCCTACGCTCAAAACTGGCCTGTCATTACTTGGGGGTATATTATATTAGTTGAAGTGTGTTATGAGATTTATACAAATCAAAGAACCAGCGGAATAAATTCCACATCTTGACAGGAGAAGCTCCAAAAGTAAATTACAATGGGGTATGCTATACCAAGGGGAATAATTGCTGCAATTTTTGCAAGCAGTCTACTATGGAGGCTATTTTGGATGTCCAGGTGAAAGATGATGGTTGCTTAGACTAGAATTGTAGCAGTGGAAATGGTGTGAACTGGTCAAAACCCATGTATGTTTTCAACACTGAAGCAACATGATTTCTTGATGGATCGTAGAGAGAAGAAAAGGAAAAGAGTCAAGGGTGAGTCTGAGGTTTTCAGCCTAAATAACTGGAATGATGAAGTTGCCATAAACAGAAATAGAGGAGATTGTATGTGGGACAGATTTCTGAGAGAAGATCAGGACTTTCATTCTGGCCATATTATTTAAAATGTCTGTTAGACATCTAAGTAGAAATGTGAACTAGACAATTTGATAATAAGAACATTTGACAGATAGGAGGAGGCGTAGCTGCCTTGTGGGTACGGAGTCTGTATGGGGCATTCCTTCCCGGGACCATGAGCTGAAGTATGGAAGGGGTCCTATGCCGAGCTGAGCTGGGATCAAAAGATTCACAGGTGCGGTGAACCCAAATTCCTTGAGTCCTCTGCATGCAAGGCCATGGCTCAGAAAAGCCCCACAATCAATGGCAACAACCTGCCCTATGGAGACCTGGCCTCCGAGGTGAGCAGACGCAGAGTCACCATGACCACCAGAAAAGAGCGATTTACTAAGAAAAGTGATGAAGCCGGGGCGATATCCTCCACTCTGGATCTGGAACAAGTCCCTTCTAGTGTGGCCGGCCCTACAGAACCTCCGGCCCCTCCTCCTTCACCAGTAGAAGACTGCAGAATCTAAGTGGGCTTCTATATCATTCTAGCAAAGTTCCCCTGATGTCTTGGGGGGTGTCTTTGAAGACAGTCTTGAAACATCTTTCTTCTTTCTTTCCCATTTTTCTTGTCAATCACTGCTGAGTGTTGTTTATCCTCACTAGTTCATGTAGAGCCATCTGGTCGTTCAAGTCAAGTCTCTGATATGTGTCCACATTTGGTCTTTAATCTGTGTCCTATAGAACGTAGTAAATTGTATTGGAATTTAAAAAAAAAAGCTTAAAGCTGGAGTGATTCAACATGTAGCTAATATTTAAAACCATGGGACTGACCAGTATCACTTCAGGAATGAAGATAAAAGGAAAGAACAAAGGATTGAGCCCTAGAACTAATATACTAATACTAATACAATGCTGATTCTAATACTAATATGATGCTCCTAATATGATAGGAGTTCAAGAAGAAGAGCAAGAACTGATAATGGAGGCTGAGAAGGAACAGATAGTGACATGAGGAAAAAACCTACTAAAAGAGGGCAGTGTACTGGTGGTCATAGTAGTAATGTAGTAGTAGTAGTAGTAGTAGCAATGATGGTAGTAGTATAATAATAGCAGCAGCAGGGCAATAGTTGTAGTATAGAAGCAGTAGTACAAGTAATAGTGGTGGTGGTGGTGGTAGTGGTAGTGTGTAGCAGCAGCAGTAGTAGTAACATAGTGTAGTAGTAGTTGTCATAGCCACAGCAGCAACAATGGTATGCTCCAAGCACTGTTCCACATACTTCCTGTGGATTGTTATTGAATCTTCACAATAATCCTTTTCTTTATGAATGAGGAAAATGAGTCACAGAAAGGAAACGAACTTTTCTAGAATCACACAGCCAGTATGTGATGACTCCAGAAGTCACATGTTCAGACATTATGATTCCAGAGCCTTTCCCCTTACCACTCTGCTATACTGACACTCAGGAAGTAGGAGCAGTGGCCTCCTTAGTTCTGGGATTACAACACATTACATTTTAGGCTTCGGATCCAATCATCATTTATTATGAAAGCCATGCTCCTGGTCCTATAACCATTCTTCTAGCATACCTTGCTCTTATTTATTTACTTAATTATCTCCACTTCAACCTAAAACCAGTTTGAAGCAGCTTGTACAAATTATCTAGCATAACTAAAGAATAAGTGATGGGCTGGGCAGACACCTTGCTTCCATAGATCCTTCTAATACCTGACATAATTCTGGTAGGGAAATGATAAAATTTGCTTCACAACCAGATTAAGAAGGTAATATGTAAATTTGATAAGCTCTTTCATAATTGTCCATGTTTTTCATAGCATGAACGGTAGATGTCCTTTATTATTAAGTATCAGCAGCATGTCAAGCTTTTTGTGCCTTATTTAATGAAAATATTATCTTTGAATTATAGACCCATTATAATTGTGAATAACATAAAGAATAATGTTTTTTTTCCTATTCAAATTTGGCCTTAGAATCACTTCTATCTATTTCAAGTTTCTCTAAGAATGATACTAACACACTTCCTATTCTTTCTATTAATATACAATGCTTTGACACAGTACAAAAATATGCCTTCAGCCTAAATTATTTTTGTCATAGTGGTCATTTAAATCCACTGTTGGAAGTAATAAAGCAGAGGTGATGGTGGGATATCTAAGTAGAGAAGTCTGTAGGCAGGTAGGCTAGCGTCTAAGACCTTGGTTCAGTGTTATCCACCTAAAGCACAGTGTGGTAAACTAAGTGTGATTTTAAACCCATCTGAACACAGGAGGAAAAAAAAAACTGATGCAAACTCACATTTCTGTCATCAAACTCTGCCACATTTGGAAGTGAATACATGTTTAAAATGAGACATGTTCTTAATCTCTCTTGTTGCCTCTAGTTTCTCTGCTCTTAAATTCATTCTTTTCACCACCACCAGATCAGTCATATTAAAGCCTCACTCTGTGTTTCTTTTCTGAAAATCTTTAACAACTATCGATTACCTATAAGACCCATACAATGCTCCCCTAGCTTGGGCAGATGGCTAACTAAGGCACCAGCCATCCCCAACACTTTTCTTCTTTGCTATTCCCCTTATAAAGGCTGAAAAGCAGAAACCTTTTTCTCTGCCTCTCTTTCAGCTGCAAGTGGCCATTGCCTCATTTTTGAACAATGAGACATAAGACTAGTGGGGATCCTGAGAAAGATTGCTTTTCTGATTAAAAGAACATATGTGGCGGTTACTATTCTATCTCTTTGTTTTGTGTCTTCATCATAAGTATAGTGCCTGGAACTTTTGCATCCATCTTGTGACCAAGAGGAGATAGATATAAAGATAAAAAGTCCCTAAAGATGGTAGAGCAGAAGTAGAAAGATCCCGGTCCATGAGAACTATTGAACTGCTGATACAACTCTGAGATTACCTGCTTCTAGATTTCTTGTTAAGAAAATAGTAAATGTCCATATGTTTTTGTCAGGTTTTCTCTTTCATCATTCCTAACTAACACAGCTTGGCATTCAAGCACACTATCTGATTTAAAACTGTCCTTCCAGTGTATACTCACCTTTTTTACTTGATCATTGTGTTTCAAAAAATCTTTACTAGTTTCCATTTCCAGAACACTTCCTGGCCTTTCCTGCTTCAGTGACTTGGCTCATGTTATTTCTTCCACTTGGAATTCCTTTTTTGCATTCTTCCACCGACACCCTACTCCTTTTTTTGTCTTTAGTCTTGCTGTATATTCTAGTCTTAGATGTCCAGCTTATGTGTCACCTTCTCCATGAAAGCCTTCCTGATCTTTCTAGAGATGATAGTTCCTTTCTTTAAATTCCTATGGAACTTAACTATGTAACAAAAATCATACCAAGACGCAGAATATAATGACATGTGTACATGTCATTTCATCTTCTAAACTGTAATCTTTGACTAAAATTTGACCCATATATCATTATTTCCCCTGAGGTGGGGGACTTTGAACTTCAGTGTTCAATTTTTTTTCCTAAATGAGTTGATGAATGAATAAAGGAAATGGATTCTAAGTCTCTAAAATATAAAGTAGTGTGGAGTAAGTGAATTGAGGAGTGGTGATATAGAGAGGACTCCCTAGATAAAGCCAAAGAGCAGAGTATTCTCTCAGTGTAGAGGCCACAAAAAGTCCCATAAATTACAGGACAACCTAAATGAAGTTTTGGTCAATTGCAAGAAATGAAGCAACTCTTTGGTCTCAAGTAATATTTTGACTGTTGGGTGGTTGTGCTTTTCTGCATCGTTTTTGTTACATTTAATGAGAATTTGGCACATAATTCTATATATTCTACAAGGGAAACTGGGCCCATAAAATATTCTAATTAAAAATTTTATTCTTTGTGGTTTTATTCACATGTTTTCTTTGTATTATAACCTAATATGCTTGCTTAGAAAAACACATTTCATTGTTTTTGAGTCATTTATCCATCTTGAGTTTATTAAACTTGAATTAAAATTATTCTAAAAACAAGGCTCTGTTTTCTACACTGGAACTTCAAAAACTTTTGAAACTAAATAAAGTTAAAATTCAAAACACTAAGCAACTATAAGTCTTAGAAATGCAAAGGCCTTGCCCATCTCAAATATAGGCATTTATTACAGTAACATGGGAGTCATTTTGTTTCTTGGTCTTTTCCAGTTGAGGTTGATTAATGTGATGTTAAATGCCTAATATTAAGTAATGAATTAAGTTACTCATCCTGTACCTAGCCCTTTCCCACCCACTTGTAGCAGCAAAGGGTGGTTAAGGATAAACAATTATGTGAGTGGAAATAAATATACTTATGTGTACAGACAGACATATCCATGGCCTTGAAGAAAGAGAAAGGAAGAGAAAAGCTATGAGAAAAAAAGCTTTCAAATATTTGCCTCTCTGTCTCCATCATGTTTCGTAAATATGTATTACAGAAGAAACAAAAATGCTTAGCAAATAAGGGAAGCCCGTCAGCACTCCCTAAGGACTGCTGTCACTACTAGATCTTGATGACAGCCAGCATTCTAAAGAAATATAGTTAAATCATGGACTTTTTAAAGTTAAGACATCCAGAAAAGTCATAGGTCCTGATTACAGATTCTGGCATGAGCTAAGTAACAGTTTTTAGACATAGTGTCCTCTTAGTTGTAAACCCACATATGGGGTCCTTTAGTGGCCAACTTCAGAGTCAATCTCTTCATGCAAGCCTGGAACTCTATTTACTCCTTTCAGATCTTTCAACAGTTTTCAAGGAGTCAGCCTTCCTTCTTTCCAGAAAGCAACCACCCATTCTTTCAACTTCATGTCACTAACATTACTCATCACAGAGAAGAAATAGACAAGGGCAATCTTTTTTTTTTTTTAATTTTGGAAACTGCCCAAGGTTCCAAATTTCTTTCAAAATAATCTAAGTATCTCTATGGTCTGTGACTCTCAGTTTTTTCAGAGATTATTAGAATTGTTTTTTACACTGGGACACCTGTACCCCGATGTTTATAGCAGCAGTGTCCACAATAGCCAAACTGTGGAAGGAGCCTCGGTGTCCGTCAAAAGATGAATGGATAAAAAAGATGTGGTTTATGTATACAATGGAATATTACTCAGCCATTAGAAACGACAAATACCCACCATTTGCTTCGACGTGGATGGAACTGGAGGGTATTATGCTGAGTGAAGTAAGTCAATCGGAGAAGGACAAACATTATATGGTCTCATTCATTTGGGGAATATAAGAAATAGTGAAAGGGAGTAAAGGGGAAAGGAGAAAAAATGAGTGGGAAATTTCAGAAAGGGAGACACAACATGAAAGACTCCTAACTCTGGGAAACGAACTAGGGGTGGTGGAAGGGGAGGTGGGCAGGGGGTGGGGATGACTGGGTAACGGGCACTGAGGTGGGCACTGAGGTGGACACTTGATGGGATGAGCACTGGGTGTTATTCTATATGTTGGCAAATTGAACACCAATAAAAAATAAATTTATAAAAATAAAAAAAAAGAATTGTTTTTTACTTTGTTCATTCATTCATTCATTCTTTCATTCACTTCTTTATTCATCAAATATTTATCAAGCACCTCCTATGCAGCAGGCACTGTTCTGGACTCAGAATACATCAGGGGACAGAGTCCTAATGGAGTTTGCATTCTAATGGAAAGAGATAATTATAAGCAAATAAAAAAACCCCAATATGCCAGATAATGATTAGTAATGTGAAAAAAACAAGCAGAATTATGGGAAAAGAGAAAGCTAGGTGGGAGGACTGCTATTGCATTGTGTGGTCAGTAAAGAATGTTCTGATAATGTGCACCAAGGAGGAAAGGAGGGGTACACTATGCAAATATCTGGGAGAAGAACTCTCTGGCAGAGCAAACAGAAAGTGCAAAGATCTGAATATGTTGATGTGTTCAGAGAATGGCTGGAAGCCACCATGACTGGAGCAGAATGGGAAAAAATTTGTGGAGGACATGACATTAGATGTGACATAGCTGAGGCCAGATCAAAGCCTTATCATCCATTTGAAGGGTTCTGGCATCTACTCTAAGCAAGAAAGGAAGCCATAGAAGAATTTTTAGGGGAAGAGTGGTATGATCAGGTTTAAGTCTTAAAGAGTCACTTTGTTGAGAGTGAACTGTAGGGGTCAAGTTTAGGAGAGTTCAGCAAGGAGAACAGTTAGGAGACTACTACAATAATTCAAATTCTAGATGGGCTCTTGTCATAAAAATTTATATATCTAGTCCTGTCTGCATTGGGTGTTTAACCAAGATGCTCACCTCAGAGCCAGCTTCTGGTTATAGCATTTCCTCACAACCATTCATAACCTGCCCTGATCTCATTTCTGCACATGGACCAACATCTCTTTAATCTATCTACATTCGAGTCAGCCCTGTGATACTATCCTAGGGGAGGAAGATATTGAGCTTTATGGCTCTCAGAGTTTCTTCCTCTGGGCCTTAAATGTTTTTGAACAATCTTGCATTTGTATCTTTCTCCTCTTCCCAGCTATCTCTGCTACCTCCTGTTTTGATACCTCTTTCATTATTTGGTCCATTTTTTAAAAATCCTCTTGGTCTTACTCATACCACATTAGGCTATATATTACTAAAGCTAGTTCTGGCTTTAGTTGGTTTTTACTCTATTTACTTGTTCTCAGTGGTGCCTGAAATGAGTCTTTCTGAGGTGATGTGTGTTCTATGGCAAGTGACATCATCCTAGGGGCACCAGTGCCTCATTCTTTAGCATTAGCAGAATTTGTCCTGCTTCCTCTATCCCTCAGACTTCCTACAAAGTTCCTATTTCTAGTGTGAGAGATGCCTCTGGTCCAAAGCTCATTTTCGGCACAGTAGTGATTGACAGGCCCTGAGCCTTCATTCTATTTTTCAGTTCTGACCACCTTTTCCCATTACCTATGCCAGAGGTTGCTGGCAACCCACCAGCCATATCAGCTCCCAGATGTGTTTCATTTGGCCCATACAGTGCTGCTTAAAAATTTTGGATAATTGCCAACACTTAGAAATGATGAGATTTATATAAAAAACTGAAATTTTCATTTCTCTTGAAAAATTGGAAGACTTGGCTAAACTAGATATGCACACTCACGTAGCAAATGTAAACTGGGGTTGAGTAGCAGCTGCATCATTTGACAGGGGCATGCACTCTGCCTTGACTCCCAATTTTATTGGTCATATTCTCTGCCTGCTGGTCCCTCTAGATATTTAAGTGCAAAGCCTCTCATTCTCTCATACTTCACTAGCCTTTCCAAAATTATTCTAGAGGTCTCCAATGCCCTTGAAAAAAATTTAAAGATGAAAGTAATCATTTAAAATTATACTTTAAGGGATGTCTGGGTGGCTTAGTCAGTTAAGTGACTGATTCTTGATTTTGGCTCAGGTCATGATCTCAGGGTTGTGAGATTGAGTCCCACTTTGGGCTCTACCCTGGGCATGAAGCCTACTTAAGATTCTGTCTCTCCCTCCAAAAATATAAAATAAAAAAAATAAAATTACACCTTGAAATAAAATTAACAACATCTCCTGCCATATAGGAAGAATAAGATACAATTTCACATAGGAGAGTGACTAGTTTCTTATACTCCTCAAAAATAATAATCCAAATTGATAACTGGCTAGTTGTCCAGTTTAATGCATCCTGTATAATCATTGGGTAAACACCTTGACCTTCCCTTTGGCCCAGCCATTCCCTGCCCCATTCTAGCAAAGTCTCCTGAAATAAGATTTATAGAAAGATCGACAATGCAATGTAACTATAGACAGAGCTACTGGTGCTGGATTTGCTATTGCTACTTCTGACCTAATGCCAAAGATTTTATTGCCCCTTGATCCATTTTCAGGTATCTGTATGGTGAAGGAGGGATTCTCTAATATCCCAACAGAGTTACTGAGCAATCTCTACTCAGTGGGGTATAAATATATAAAGGTTTTATTTCTTCCAGTCACTGCCTTCAACCATGCCTCATTCATTTTCCATTTCTTGTCACTTAATACCATCTGGGATAGATCCCATAAATTTCCAGTCACTCTGAGCCATTAAAACTCAGTTATTTTAAAGTATCACTCTCAAATTTGATTTAAATCCCTTCCTTCCTTTGTGATCTTTCTTGTGTGGTCCCTGTATGAGTCCTTCAGAGGGTCCTCTAGGACCCATCCACTCTGCAGTTCCCTGACCAGGAGAGCGAGCTTGAACTCCACCTCTCCCACTTCCCATTCGCTTGTATCATCACTCTACAGCTTTTTGTTACCGGAATCCCTTTGTCTGGAGGACATCATTGTGGGCATGGCCAGATGCCTAAATCTGCTACTTTCTGCAGTACCCACTTGACCCACAGTCAACTTTCTCATCTTTGCCACCAAACAACAGTAGAGGAAACCGGCGTCTTTCTCCCTTCTGTTTTTTCTCTTTACATGCTTTCTTCCCACCCAGATAGGCACAAGGACAAATCAACCAGTTAACTGCCTAAGCAGGCATGTGACCAGGGCATCCATCCATTTGGTCCCATGCTCTGAGCTATTTTCTTGGAGCCTCCCAGTCACTTGCCTTGGTGATGGGAACACCCTTCTCTTCTCCCTGGTGAAAGAGAAGCAAATCATCTGTCATCTAAACCCTATAGTTTCCCTGAGTGAAAGGCATCGATTGACTTTCACCCTAACCTCTTCCCATCAGATTGGAGGAAGGAGGCAGTCACATGTGGGAGGGTCAGTTCTGTGGACTTCTTGTAAGTCCTGAGGGAGGTGTCTGACTGCTCTCTTCAGAATGCAGGGACTTCATGATTTCACATGTGTTGTTCTCTGTTTTGAGACTTGCTGCCAAGTTAGGGAAAGCCTGCTCAATATCCTGCTACACTGTTGTATTTGAGCTGGCTGAATCAGCTAGGGTAACTCCAGTTATGAGTGACTGAGAACTCGACACAAAATGGCTCTGCCAGTAGGAAGTATATTGTCTCACATAATTAAAAAATGTCAAGTGGAAAGACCTGGCTTCAAGCCCTATTGATTCTTGGCCCAATGATATCCCCAGGGTCACTATCTCCACTCTGTTTTCTCTGGGTAATAACTGGTAGGTGGAAGAGTCTCAGGGTTCTTATGCAGCCCCACTCAAGATTCATGCCATCTACTTTCCCAGTTGTTCAGATAAAAATCCCGAAATGTACCTTGGCTCATGTGCCTATCCTTGACCTAATTACAGTGTTCAGAGATGGCTGATGACACTTCAAGAACCACTTAAAATTTGGAAATAACTTTCCTTCATCTCTCCCACTTCCTATGATATCCATCAAAGGAGACCATGGATTTTCTAGATTCACCCTTGTCCAAACATAGCCTGAGGGCATTAGATATACTCTAGGAACTAATTCCAAGGTGTAAGGCAGGTAATATTATGGAGTTATTGCTGGGTTTCAGAGAGGCATGAAGAATAGTGGTTATAAGTTTGGGGCCTGGGAATCAGATAGACCTGCATCCAAATCATGGTTGTACTAGGGCAAGAAAACTTGGGGAGTACTTAACTTCTCTGCAACTCAGTCTTCTTAACTATAAAATGGGAGTATTGATAATACCTAAGTTATTGGGTTGTTAAGAGGATAAAATAAAATATGCATGGTACAATTATTATTGTATAATGCCTGGGACAATTAGGTGCTCAAAATATCACTTTTTTAAAATATAATTTTTATTGCTAAATACTTCCTCCTTTGTGTAGAGAAACCAACACTTGGAAAAACATGTTAACTTATGAAAGTTTTCAGCAGTGTCTGCAAGGTACTAATTTGACACTATTATCCCAGGGGGTAAACAGATTTTTCTGCCAATTCTCCTATTATTCTTTGCATACAGCAAGTAGATAACTCAATTGAAAGATGAAGGGTGGAGGAGGCCTAAGTATGTAAAATGTCTTAAGTACTGAGTGTATGTGTGCACGTGAATGTGTATTTTGTTTGTGTATGTACTAGGAAGCTCATGCTAGGATTAAGCTAACAGATTTACTGATCATTTCCATAGAGCAACATAGGATACATTGTGGCATGGTAATTCCCCTATGAATTTAGCAACACTCCCGAGACACTGCTGAGGCCTTCTACTTTTAGATTTATCCTCATAAACAGGGGAAAAAATCGAAGCATTGTTGTTGTTGTTGTTGTTGTTGTTTTTTCATTTAAAGCATAGCAATCTTGCTAGATTTCACATTCGAAGCAAACTAAAAATATTGATAGCATGAATTCAGTTTTCTAAAATGCATTTTAATATTTATTTTAAAAAATTAAACAGTACTAAAGTTTAACATGAAAGGTTTCTTTTTTCCATGGACTAGGAATACACCTTCCTGAAACCTAAAATGTTATTTTCTTGAGGAACAGTAACAATTAAGGTGATTTTCCCAAATATACTGTGTGAATTATGTTGAAATATTTGGTATAACTATATAAATATCAAATGAAACAACAGCCCATTATTTCAAATGGCCTTCCATTTATTGAGAATAAGATGTCGATTGGTGCCCTCTTGTGGAAGTAATTATTTTCTGTGCTAAAAAAGAAAATCTATGTAATGTGTTATACCTGCCATAGATGTGTTTTTTCCAGGCACTTTTGATGACTTCAAGTTAATATGTAGTTTTGTTTACATGTGAAGTCCAGGAGAAGATTTTAGCATGAAGCATAATTATGGTCTTCACAGATTTGCACTGTAAGACTTCTTGAATAGATTTGATTTATCATCTGATCCAACTGTTCTAAGAACCTTAATCAGATTTCATTTACGTACATTCACATTTTACCTCAAAAAGTTGAACCAAATAAATATATTAAAATACAGATAAATATACTTTCACAGGCTTTAACCCTGTTGTGACTCCATCAGATTTTTTTCTTCCAGCCTCTGCCCTACCAAAGCTTCTCTTGATGGTTTTCCTCTAGGGATCTCTGGGATAGCTGACCCATCTCCTGAACAAATTCTGATCAAGTGGGAAAGCCTCTACCAACTTCGTGGCCATGGCCACCTCCATCTCCTTAGTGGCTGGTCATCCTTGCTATATGTGTCATATGAAGAACAGTTAGACTGGCCCAAGACTAAAAGTGATTAGAATTCTATAGCTATAGAATTCTATTCTATAGAATTCTCTGATACTCAAGGAGTAGCTGGCCAGCTGCTGAGCAGGCATTTGGCAGAATGACTTTAAGCTTGGTTATTTGGACTTAGTGATCATCATGGTCTCTTTCAACTCTGAGATTCTAAAGCTCTTCTTTTTAATCTTATGGCCAATCCCACCAAATAAACCAACCACTTCAGTGGCTCCTCTTCAAGATGTCTGTGTAGACTTGAACCTGCTCCTCACAGCATCAGTCTGTACGTTCCTGTGGAGTTGCTCTATCAAGTAAACCCCCAGAACCTTCACAGGGCCAATCAGAGTGTACATTAATCAAGTCAGTGGGTTATAATAGAGATATAAGCCCTTTCACTATTATTTTTAAAGCTATAAATAATCAAGGAATGTATAAATTATCTCTAGCAGGCAACTGTCAGGCATAATTATAGGTGCGATGCTGATTCATATGGGAAAAGAGACAACATAGAAAGTGCAGGTGCATATATTCAAAGGGGTGAAGGTTGAATGTGGGCTTTGGGCACAAAGGACCCAGATACAAACGCTAGCTGTTGGTTATTAGATGAATGATACTAGGTAAATGTCTGAGCTTCCTTCATCTTAAAATAATGAGTATACTTACCTTGAAGGCTTGTGGTAAGAAGTAAATGACATAAAAATGCAAAGCACAGAGCATGGTATTTAGCACATAGAAGGCTCTTGAAAAATGTTGGTTCTTCTTATTTAAGGGGAAGAAATACTATAAAAGGTGAAGTCATAGCCAGAAAGGGTCCTTGATGTTTAAGACCTTAATAAGCATGGAGAAAAAACACTAAATAAATGTTTCTTGTATATAATTAAATTATGTTCATTGAAGATCTCTAATAGGCTTACTTCTTGAATCAGCAAACCATCTCTTCATCTTCCCAAATATTTTATCTTTGATTATTGACTGGGGCATATTTTAATCTCTCAGCATTTGGATTCACACAGTGTAAACACTCTTAGCTGACTGAGAACCCTCTTAGCTGACTGTTCTGTACAAGCAGAACACTGTAATATGTACCTCACTTGGCTTTTCATTAGGGCATCTCTGAAACCTGACAGCAAAACCTTTCAGGAAATTACAGCTTTTAGGTCCCCACAGTGGGAGACCTATGGAGAACCTTGATAGATGAGTCCTGACTATTCTTCAGTTCAATTCAAATTATAATATTGGTCAGGTCTATAAATTGGTGATTACATTTTATTCAATTGAGAATAATTTCATGAAACTTAGTAGCATTCAAAGGATGTAAAACTGAAGAAAAATTCTATCGGTGGATGGTATTTGTAATTATTAGCTAAAATGGTGCCATCATGTGGCAAGAGCAAAAATAGCATGTACCCAG